>NW_007233968.1:0-19197 GCF_000164805.1 Carlito syrichta | reverse complement strand
TGTGTGTGTGTGTGTGTGTTTTGAGTTGGAGTCTCACTCCGTCGCCCAGGCTGGAGTGCAGTGGCACACTCACAGCCACCCCAGTGTCCAGCTGCTGGGCTCTGGTGATCCTTTCACCTCAGCCTTCCAAGTAGCCAGAATTACAGGCACATGCTACCATGCCCAGCTAATTATTTATTTATTGTAGAGATGAGGTCTTGCCAAGTTGCCTGGGATGGTCTCGAACCCACAGGCTCAGGCAAACCACTCATCTCAGCCTCCTAAAGTGCTGGGATGACAGGCTAAGTTACTGAGCCTGCCCAGCCTGGCTTTTATAACAGATCCACACTGCTGATAACCCATTAACCCATGAATGGGCTAATCCATTAATGAGTGCAAAATCCTCACCACCCAGTCTTCTCTGAAAGGCCCCACCCATTTAGTCCTGTTCCATTGGGATTCAGTCGCAACTGACTTTCAAAGTAGACAAACATTTGAACGATGGCAGTGATCCCAAAGAGAAACCCCATACCTATTAGCACTCTCCACTACCCTCTACCCCAGTTCCAGACAGCCAGTAATCTTTGTCTCCAATTTTTTTCTTCTGTCATTAACTTAGCATAATGCTTTTAGGGTTCATCCATGTTATAACATGTATCAGAACTTTATTTCTTCATCTGTCAAGTAATACTTCTTTTTATGACTATTCCACATTTTGTTTATCCATCCATCTGGTGATGGACTTTTGGGCTGTTTCTACTTTTAGGCCATTATGAATAATGCTGTTGTGAAGATTTATCTAGAAGTTTTTGGCAATGTGTTTTCTGTTTTTGTGTGTGCGTGTGTGTGTTTTGAGCCAGAGTCCACTCTGTCACCCAGACTAGAGTGCAGTGGCATGCTGCTTATGGCCACCGCAGCCTTGACCTGCTGGGCAATTCTTCCACTTCAGCCTTCCAAGTCACTGGAACTACAGGCATGTGCCACCATGCCCAGCTAATTTTTGATTTCTTGAAGAGACAAAGTCTTGCCATATTCATATTACCCAGGCTAGTCTCAAACCCCTGGACTCAGTCCTCTCACCTCTGCCTCCCAAAGTGCTGGGATTACAGGCATGAGTCACTACAACCAGCCCTTGCATATATAATAGAAATGGAATTGCTGGGCTATATGGTAACTCTATGTTTAGCTTCTTGAAGAATTTCCAAGTCATTTCGCAATGTGGCTTAACATTTTACATTCCCCCCAGCCAGTATATGAGGGCTCCAGTTGCTGTATATCCTTGCCAGCACTTTGTACACTCCATCTTTTGACTGTAGCCTTCCAAGTGATCTCACTGGGAATTTGTTTTGTTTTGTTTTGTGTTGTTTTGAGTCTGGGTGTCACTCTGTCATCCATGCTGGAGTGCAGTGGCATGCTCACAGCTCGCCACAGCCTCATTCTCCTGGGCTCAGGTGATCCACCCCAGCCCGTCCTCCCACCCCTCCTCCCCCCACTCGGTAGCTGCAGCTACAGGCACTCCATGCTTGCCTCAATATTTTATTTTTTGTAGAGCTGGTCTTGTTCTGTTGTGGTAACTGGTCTCGAATTCCTGGGCTTAAGCATTCCTCCTGCCTCAGGCTTCCAAAGTGCTGAGATTATAGGAATGAGCCACTGTGCCTGGCCTTCACTGTGAATTTGATTGGTATTTCTTTAATGATTCATGAGATTCAGTGTCTTTTCATGTGCTTATGGGCCATTTGTGTATCTTCTTTGGAGAAATATCCATTCAAATTTTTTATGCTCATTTTTTAGTTGTGTTTTTATAATTGAGTTGTAAGAGTTCTTTATATAGACCAGGCACGGTGGCTCAAGCCTCTAATCCCAGCACTTTGGGAGGTGGAGGCAAGAGGATCACCTGAGCTCAGGGGTTTGAGACCAGCCTGAGCAAAATGGTAAGATCTCATCTCTATAATAAATCAAAAAATTAGCCAGGTGTGCTGGCACATGCCTGTGGTTCCAGCTACTTGGAAGGCTGAGGTGGAAGGATTTCCTGAGCCCAGCTGGTTGAGGCTGAGATGGCTGTGAGCATGCCACTGCACTCCAGTCTGGGTGACAGAGTGACACTACAACTCAAAAAAAAAAAAGAGTTCTTTATATTCTCTGAACATAAGGCTCTTATCAAATATATGATTTCTAAATACATTATCCTTTTCTGTATGTTGTCTTTTCACTTAATGATGCCCTTTGAAGCACAAAATTTTGGTAAAGTATGATTTTTTGTTTTATTGCTTGTGCTTTTGATGTCATAGCTAAGAAACCATTGCCTAATCCAAGGTCATGAGTATTTACCCTTCTTCGAAAATTGTGTAGTTTTTGCTCTCATTTAGTCCCAAATTTTTTGAGTTAATTTTCATATATGGTGTGATGTATAATTTCACGTATGGTGTCCTTCTTTTGGTTGTCAATAACCAGTTCTCCTCACACCATTTGTTGAAAGACTACCCTTTCCCTATTAAGTTGTCTTGGCTCCCTTTTCAAAAATCAATTGATCATGAATGTAATAGTTTATTTCTGGACTCTTTGTTTTATTCCATTGGTCTAGGTCTTCTGTTTTACCAGTTCCACACTGACCATCTTGATGACTGTATCTTCAAAGGTAGCTATGAAATTGGAAAATGTTTTTTTCAATATTGTTTTGACTATTCTTGAACCTTGAGATCAGCTTATCAATTTGAGAAAAAAGGCAGCTGAGATTCTGAGGTATTGTTTAAATCAATTTGGAGTGTATTGCCATTTTTATTATTATGTCATCCAATCTGTGAACATGGGATATCTTTCCATTTATTTTGAAGCTTCTTTAATTTCCTAAAATGATATTTTGAAGTTTTTAGAGTAGATATTTCTTTTGTTCAGTTTATTCCTGAGTATTTCATTCTTTTTTTATTCTATTGATGTGGAATTGTTCCCTGGATTTCATTATTAGATTGTTCTCTGTTGTGTATAGAAACACAGTTGATCTTTATATGTTGATCTTACATCCTGTAACCAGCTGAACTCATTTATTGGCTTTAATGGCCTGTGTGTGTGTGTGTGGATTCCTTACAATTTCTACTAAATAAGATCATGTCATCTGCAAATATAAAAGTTGTATTAATTTGAGATGCTTTTCTTTATCTGAGGAAAGAAGGAATCATCCTCAGATTGAGAGACACTGAGAAAGAAGAAAGCAGATACTCTGTAGCTGTTATTTAAGTTGAGCTTTAGAACTTGTCATTTGTACAGCTCCATATGGAGCCTTAAGTAAAATATGTTTGATCATTTATTAGTTGTATATATATATATATATATATATATATTTTTTTTTTTTTGGTAGGGGGGAAAATTAAGGCATATAATTTTTTTTTTTTAAGCCAGGACTCAGCTGTGAATCGGAACTGCCTATGTTCAAATCCTGGCTCCATAGGTACTCACTACCCTTAGCCGCTTTATACCTTGATTGTGTCTCTAAAATGGGAATGACACTGGTACCTACTTGTTAAGGTTATGATGAAGATAAAATTAGTTCTTCTGTGAATCTTAATCATCTGGCTTGTGGTTAGTGATGTATACATGTGAACTGCTCATGGAATTATCTGAGCAACAACCAGACCAAGTATTTTTTTGTTGCCTTCTAGGTGACTATGCCAAACTGTGAAGAACTTGACAGAGCTTGTTGCAGCAATACCTGGGACTCATTCCTTAATGGCACTCCTCTCCTTTTCCAGGTTCAGCAGGGATCACCAGGGTCAAAAAACAGGAGTATTTGGAGTTGCCAAATCAGTCTCAGTGTAACAGCCAGGGCATATACTGTGTGTTCTCAGTCATTAAATGAAACACCAGAAGGTCAAAGTCATGTTTCCTGCCTTAGCTACAAAAATGTAAATGGACTTAAGGAACTTTGGGGTTTGTCCATAAAGCCCACTCAGAAGAGCCCCAACACATGCCCACTGTGCCATGGATTAATAAGGGGGATCCTGAGGGTTAGGATTGTAAGATAAATTACTGTTGTCAATGTACTTCTAATCATTCCCTGAGCATCAGTAGTTCTGTGGTGTAGGAGAAGACATGGTGTCAGGAAGAGAGCCATCTCCCGTTCCAATTTCCAGCCACTTTTTGCTTCAGGCATACATTTTCCATGAAAAGAAAGCAGATTTTAAAAAGAATTCCTCAGCAACTAAGAATACTATAGACTGCTTTTGCAACTGATACAAATTCCCGTGACCATGCCCCTCACTTGAAAGCATAAAGGCATATAAAGGAGATCATGGAGTTGCCATTTTTAGATATTCTCTCTTAGGAGCCCTTGTACCTGGCAAAGCTTGTACCTACCCACACAATGGCTCTGGGGAGAAGGGACCTGTGTGTCAGCCGTGTCCACCTCTGATACCAAGACATCCAACAGTAATGATGAAATGGGTGTGGAGGGGCCGGGTCTGTGGGAGGGCTGGCATCCAAGTGTCTCTTAGATACTCACCCAGAAGAACTGCACTCTAGCCTGGGCAACAGAGTGAGACCCTGACTCAAAAACAAACAGGTAGATGGAGGGATTGATGGTTAGATAGATGATAGATTGATAGATTGATTAATAAAAATAAAACTTTGTATTTAAACTACTTACAGAAAAGCTACAATAATAGTACAGGGAAGTTTCCATATATTCCTCTCCTGCTGTTTACATTTTACATAACTATTCCTTACTGTTTTTTATTATATTTTTTTTTGAGACAGGGTCCCACTCTGTCACCCAGGCTAGAATGTAGTGGCACAATTACAGCTCGCTCCAGCCTCGTGCTCCTAGGCTTAGGCAATCCTTTCACTTCAGCTTCTTCAGGGGCTGGGACTACAGGTGTAGAAATTTCTAATTTTTGTAGAAATGACATCTCACTGTGTTGCCTGGCTGGTCCTGAACACCTGGCCTCAAACTCCGACCCAGCCTTCCAAAGTGCTGGGATCACAAACTTGAGCTATTGTGCCCTGCCAATAGTCCTCCCTTGTATAAGAGATCTTCGTGGTACTGATGAGACTTGATATTTGTGGCAGCCTTAGAGATGTTTGAGAACATACAAGTGACTTTTCCGTCAAAGTAAATTGTCATCCTTTTTAGGTTAAAGTATTAGTTCTTGCCTCAGCCTAAACCTCTCAACCTCCGTTTGCATCTGTCAGCAGCAAGAATAGAACAGATACTAAGGGAACTGAGTTGGCCACATCCACTTTGCCTGTGGCAGCCATCCATGGCCGCTCTACTCAGCCATAACCTGGTCTTGCAATTGGGTTTGTATTGCTGATGAAATCACAGACTCTGATAGTCACAACTCCTCCTCCAGTTCAGAATCAGACTCATCATCAGCCTCCGGAGGGTTCTGTAAGGGCCGTGGAGATGCAGAGGGCGTGCCCATTTGGAGCCAAAGACAGAGAAGGAGGGAGGATCAAAATCACCCAGCCAAGCAGAGAAGAGCTAGACACTGCAGAGGATGTTTGTTGAGGTGGCCTGCCTCTTCTGTTCATGTCTCTTTTCTCCCTCTTCCCCTTTCCTTCACTCTGACATACAAGCAGATGCTGGTGCTTGGAAATGTGGTTGTTGTCATCATGAAGAAGTGTGTGATGACCGTCATTAAAGGTCTGTTGAGCACCATATACTTAGCTGAGCATCTCACATACTTTATCTTAATCTTCACAGTAATTCTAAGATATTGGTTAGATTGATTTAACATAGGAAGAAATGTATGCACACAGTCTTTATGTTCCTGGACCATAAGCCCTGTGAAGACAGGAATGTAGATGGTTTTGTTCACTGCTGAGTCCCCCAGACCTAGAGAAGTGCCTTGCACATCGATGTTCACTAATATTTGCTGAGTGAATGACAAGTGAACAACCTGCCCATGGTAATTTGCTGGGCATTGATACAACTAGGATTCACATCTGGGACTGCCCAGCTCTAAACTGGCTCCTCTGGAAGGCTCGTATCCTGGTTGTGTCTTGGCATCAGGACTTCTGAGACCCCGCATGGTTTGTCCATCTGCATCCTAGCCAAAAAGGACATGTGCCCCTCATTCTCAGCACCCCTCGTCTGTCCTTTTGATCTGAACTTCCGTCTGAAGTCATTTTCCTTCAAGCTGAAGAACATCTTTTAACATTTCTTGCCATAGTTCTATTGGTGACAGACTCTCAGTTTTTAGTTACCTGAAAATGTCTTTATTTCACTCATTGTTAATGGATATATTTACTAGATATAGGATTTAGGGCCCATGATTTTTTATTTCTTCATTTTAAAGCTATCACTCCAGCATTTTCTGGTGGCCATTGTTTCTAATGAGGGCTCAGTATTGTTGTTTCTTTCCCCTGTATACACGTCTTTTTTCCCTCTATTGGCTTCTAGGAATTTTCTCTTTATAGTTAGTGTTCAGCAGTTTGACTATGCCAAATAAAAATAAATCTGGGCCGGGCCTGGTGGTTCAAGCCTATAATCCCAGCACTTTGGGAGGTGAGGCAAGAGGATTGCCTGAGTTTGTGGGTTTGAGACCAGCCTGGGCAACACAGTGAGACCTTATCTCTACAATACATAAAAAAAAAAATAGCTGGGTGTGGTAGTGCGCGCCTGCAGTTCCAGCCACTTGGAAGGCTGAGGTGGAAGGATCACCTGAGCCTAGCAGTTTGAGGCTGAGATGGCCTTGAGTGTGTCACTGCACTCCAGCATGGGTGACAGAGTGAAACTCCAACTCAAAAAAAAAAGACTATCACAATAGAGACAAACAGCTTCAACATCAGGATTTACAAGTGTTTTTCACAATCAAAGAGAAAAAGGCTTTCCTTTTCTAGGGAGGGGTCAACAGGACTGAAAGGACTTCAAGCAGGTGTCAGGGGTGAAGCAGGTGGTAAAGTCAGGTCACTTAGGCAGTCTTTCTCTGTGGTTGGCTGATACTGGGAATGGCTGTTAAGGGAGGATGCTTTGCACCTTAAGTTTTGCTTAAGCTTAGGGATGAGCCACAAATCAGGGGCCTGTGGGGAGGGAAGAAGCCTGACCAAAGTTTTGTCAAGTCAGCAAGTCAGTAGAGAAATTACATAATTGTGAGCACTTGGTCAACGTGATATAGGGGGGGTTTCCTTTTTATTTATCCTGCCGAAGTTTGCTGAGCTCCTTGGATCTGTAGGTTGACATTTTTCACCAAAATTAGGCATGTTTCAGCCATTATTTTTTCAGATTTTTTCCCCTTAATTTCTTCCCCCGCCTCTCCTTCTGGGACTCCAACTACATGTGTATTTGAACACTTGATACTGTCCCATGAGGCACTGAGACTCAACTTCCACAATAAACCAGGAACAAAAATCTGACTTTTTCTTCTGTAATCGTGAACCTTCTAATAAGCCCATCCACTTTCACATGTCCAGTAATTTATCTTATGCTGGACACTCTGTGTATACTGCAACACAAGGAGTCCAGGTTACACTGTCTTTCTTCTAAGAATGTTGTACTTTGTTCTGGCATGCTGTCAAATGGTGGCAGATCCCTTTGATCTTGTCAGGTTGTTTTTAAACTTGGTGAAAACGGACTTCTTTCTCCTTTGCGATCCATCCCCAGGTAGCACGGCCTCTCTTCACCGTGGTTCTTCCTCCTAAGCCATTTGGGATCTCCACTAAAAGGCCAAGGATCTCAGTGAAGTCGCTCCTCGTTGTCTGAACCAGAACTTCCGCTTCTCCCAGTGACCTCAGATCTGCTTTCAGCTCTCAGCACTGTCGCAGCCACTGTCTACTAATGTAATGGTTCGAAAGAAAAGTCGAAGCATTTTCTTTGGCAGCCTTTGGTTCTGCAATATCGTTGAGAATATTTGTCCCTTATGGAGCCCACATAAAGTGAGTGAATTATCCCAGCTGAGGATGTTTGGCTTTCAGTCAGCTGCAAACAGTAGAGGTTAGCTTTTAGTGGAAACAAGCCTAAAGAAAAGTGTTGGAGAGTGCAAAATGAGGCTCCCCTGTAAGACTTGTGAGACACCACAGAAAATAGCAGGCCAGGCATGGTGGCTTATGCCTGTCATCCCAGCACTTTGGGTGACTGGGGCTGGAGAATTGCTTGAGCCCAGGATTTCGAGACTAGCCTGGGCAACAGAGTGAGACCCCCCCAACTCAAAAATAAATAAACAGTATGGCTTGTGTTTCCCCAACCAGCTGGACACGCATTTGTTTCTCTTCATTGCTGATTGGTGGCCCCACTCATCTTGGCTTCTTTATTTCTTTCTCTCCTCATTTATTTATTTTCCTGAGCTCAACCTTAGTAACTGATTATTAGGGCCACAGATAATGGTGTCTCCCAGGAGCCCAGATGCCTGTCTCCACTGCCTCCCCTGGCCTTTCTGGACCCACACCCAGACTCTTGGAGGTTCAGGAATGAAATACTTTCCTGGGATTCCTGCCTCATGGCACCAACACCTGCCATGTTCTGTAATAACCTTCCAAATGCCCTCCTCACCCCTCACACCTCATGGTGACACACCACGCTGTTTTCACAGGCTCCCTGTTTTTCTACTTTATGTGGTCTATAAATGAAAATGTGCTGTAAATATATGTGTCTGGACTGTGTTTGAAATTATGCTGAATTGGGAAGAAATGGTGTCAGACTCAGAAGATCCTGAGGGCCATGTCACTCGGCCCTAAAAGCCCTCACTTCTGACAAATAAGCAGAAGGGGTTTGGCTGGAGGGAACTGGTAGTGCCAGGCTGGGGCTGGGTGTGAATCTGCCGGAAGAGGAGGGGTGGCGAAGGAAGGCTGAGTGTTAGGACCGGGGCCCTTATGTGATGAATCACAGTAGAAAGTGGAGCCCCTTCCTGGATTCCCAGAGCCTTTTTTCAGAGAGGAGGGAGTTGGTGAGGCAGAGAGAAGAGTACCATAATTTTGGTGTGTGCCTTAATCAGTTGAGTTGCTGTTACAAAGTACCATAACCTGCTGAGCACAGTGACTCATGCCTGTAATCCCAGCATTTGGGCAGGCCGAGGCAAGAGGACTGTCTGATTCCAGGAGTTCAAGACCAACCTGAGCAACATGACTAGACTTTGTCCCTGCAAGGCATCCAAAAATGGTCCGGGTATGGTGGTGCATGCCTCTAGTCCCAGCTACATCTACTTGGAAGGCTGTGGCAGATGGATCGCCTGAGCCCAGCAGGTCGAGGCTGTGGTGCATTGTGATCAGGCCACTGTACTCCAACCCTAGGGGTTCCAACTAAAAAAAAAGTACCATAAACTGTTACATATAAACAAGAGAAACTTACTTCCCACTTCTGGAGGCTGAGAGGTCTGTCATCATGGACAGGCAGAGGTGTTGTCTGGTAAGATCCTGCTTGCTGGTTCATTAAGAGCAGGTTCTAGTGACTCCTCACATGGCAGGAGGGACAGGAAGCTCTCTGGGGCATCTTTACAAGGGTCTGGACCCCTCTGTAAGGGATCTCCCTTCATGACATCATCACCTCCCACAGGCCTGCCTCCTGATGCCATCACCTGGGTGATTGGTTTCACCATGCGAGTTTTGGGGGATAGAAGCATTGGGTCTGTCACAGTGAGGAGGAGGCAGTGCACTTCTGTGGCTGTGGCCGCTTCCCCAAGGAAGTCCGTTTCTCATGCGCCACCCCCAGGGGCACTCATGGAGATCAGGGAGGAACACAGGCAGCATGTCTGGTACTTTCTTGTAATGGAAAGAAGAAGGGGCTTCCAGTTTCTAAGGCAAAGCCCTCTAGAGATGTGGGATCATCTCCTGCCAGATATGTGGGATCGGCTCATCAGTAAATGAATGTGTCACCATGCTTGATATAAGCACGGTTTAACGAAGGAGCAGGAAAGGCAAAAACGGCAGGTAAGTTCTCCCAGCTCTGTTGGGGGACAACGGTTGTGATCATGGCATTGTTAAATCAAGTGGTGAGTGGTGACTCATGCCTGTAATCCCGGCACTTTCAGAGGCAGAAACGGGAGGATTGACTGAGTCTAGGGGTTCAAGACCTGCCTGGGCAACTTGGTGAGACCTCACCTCTATGATAAAATTAAGCAATTAGCCAGGCATAGTGGCGTGTGTCTGTAGTTCCAGCTACTTGGGAGGCTGAGACAGAGGGATCGCCTGAGCCCATCAGGTTGAGGCTGTGGTGGCTGTGAGCATGCCACTGCATGCCAGCCTGGGTGACAGAGTGAGAATCCAATTTAAAAAGATAAATAAATAAATGAATAAATAGAGAAAGGGGGAGGAAAAGGGACAATGGGTCTTCGTTATTGTCACTGCCATTCATTTATTCAGCACAAATTTATTTAGAGACCATCTTGTGCCAGATTGCATTATAGGCACCATCATGTGCCAGATTGCATTATAGAACAGATTCTAAAACACAGAATACGAATCTTAAATTAGCCGAGAAATCAGAAGATAGTAAAGTATTTCATGTGTGAACTCTTCCTAAAGATTCCAAAAGATTTCTTTATGTCCATGTTAGGATTTTGATTTTTTAAAATTCCCACTCAATATGAACAGAAATAATTTTGAGTTATCAATACAAAATGTTATGGGTGACATCATTTTTTTTAAATGTTGGTGGAAGTGGGGACCAAAGGGAGGCCCAAACTTTACCTGTATGATGACCGCTAGTATACCTAATCTTGAATTGTACCCCACATCTTTTTTAAAAAATGTTGGTGGAATTTGGAGAATCCAGAATTGCTTTTCATATAATTTCAGTTATTTCTACAGCAATTCAAACGTTGCCATTTGTGTGTGTGTGTGTGTGTGTGTGTGTGTGTATTGTATTGTATTGTACACACACACACACACACACGCATAACTACTAGGGAGGAAAATAATATGGACCTGGGTATTCCAATAATAAATTGAAAAATTCTGACTTCTTCCTTGCAAAAAGGTCTTCCAGAATATTGGCAATGTATTTCCTTCTGATACTATTCCATTCCAAAATGCTGCTAGACGGGTTTGGACCAACCCTCTGCGTATGTGACGCACAATTGAGTGGTGGAGCTATCTTACAGCTATTTCCAGATTTTTTCTCAAACAGGAAGACTTCAGGTTCCTCGATGAGCTCCATTCCTCTCTGTGCCCAACGTGATGACTGCAGGAAGGTGCTAAGAGCCCACAAAGAAGAATCCAAGAGAAGAGCCAGAGAAAAACAACACAAGCACAAGATCCCGGGGGATTAGGATGGGATTGAGCACTGGAAGGAGGTCTGAACTTTAATCCTACATTTGTCAGAAGTTGGTTGCTGATCTAGGAGTTTCCTAGCTCATGGAGTTTACTCTTCTTCTGAGGGTTTGTGGAGAAATGACCTGAGGTTATTGTAAGCTCTCAAATTCTATAAACCTATTTCTCCTGCACTTTGGTGAAAGGACTGTAGGAATTATCAAAAGCAAAATGTTGCCCTTAAAAATACCCCTTTTTATTTAATTTTTAAATGAACCCTCCTTCAGCCATTTTGTTTTTAATTGGAGTCTCACTCTGTTGTCCCAACTGGAATGCAATGGCACGCTCACAACAACCACAGCCTCAACCTGCTGGGCTCACACGGTCCTTCTGCCTCAGCCTTCCAGGTAGCTGGAACTACAGGTGTGTGTCACTATGCCCAGCTAATTTTTCTTGATTTATTGTAGAGATAAGACCTCACCAATTTGCCCAGGCTGGTGCCCTTTTTAAAAAAATCTATCAAAATTATTTCTAGTTTAACTAAAAACTAAAGCTTTAATTTCAACATTTTAAGAAAATGTTATAGAATCTCAAATCAACATTTACTAAGTTTTTTTAGTTTGTGTATTCCTTTTCCTATTTCTCATTAAGTAATTTTTATGTGATGCAATTATTCTACAGACTATTCTTTTTTAAAATGACTACCTGTAATTATTTAGTATGTTCAGCATATATATTAACTGTTAAGAATGAAGCTGTCGGCCGGGTGTGGTGGCTCATGCCTATAATCCCAGCACTTTGGGAGGCCGAGGTGAGAGATTTGCCTGAGCCCATGGGTTCAAGACCAGCCTTGGCAACTTGGCGAGACCTTGTCTCTACAATAAATCAAAATATTATCCAGGCATGGTGGCACATGCTTGTGGTTCCAGCTCCTTGGAAGACTGAGGCAGAAGGATCACCTGAGCCCAGCAGGTTGAGGCTGTGGTGACCGTTGAGCCTGCCGCTACAATCCAGCCTGGGTGAGACTTCAACTCAAAGAAAAAAAAAGAATGAAGCTGTCCTAAAACAAATTTTGTGTGTGTGTATGTGTGTGTGTGTGTGTGTGTGTGTGTAAAGACAGAAACAGAGAGAGAGAGAGATTTAATTTTAAGGAAAAAAATAGTAAAAAAAAGTGTATTAGATGGTGATGAGTCCTAAGAGGACAACTTAAATCAAGAAGTTGTGATTTTAGATAGAGTGGTGTGTTAGTTATCTACTGCTGCAAGACAAATTATCCCAAAACTCAGAGGGCTAAAACAACAGTAAAGGTTTTTTACTTTTCCCCACTTCTATACGAGCAGTTTAGCTCAGTATTTTGACTCAGGGCTCTTGTGGGGTTACAGTCAAGTTGCCAGCCAGGCACAGACCCAGGAAATCCAGCTGGTAGCTTCTTCACCTTCCCTGCCAAGTCACAAGGCACCACTTCTATGTTAGGTCTCTCTCGCTGCTTAGCAAGTCACCTCAAAGCATAGTGGCTTACAGCACAGTAACTGTTTGCTCAGTTGAATTCTGAGGCCCAAAGTAGGTAGGCCAAAGCAGGGATAGTGTGTCTGTGCTCCCAGATGCAAGACATCAAGCCTGGGGCCTGACGTGATCCAAAGGCTGGAGCAAGGCTGAAGGGGCAGCCGCCACGGAGCTCACTCAGATGTCTGGCAGTTGCTCCCTGTGTGTGGGCTGCTCCACACCTGGGCCTTTTGATGGGGCAGATGTGTGTCTTGAGCGTGGGAGCCAGATTTCCCAAGTGAGCAATCTGGCTGGAAGCCAGCATTGGCTATGCTTTGTGTGACCCGGCCTCACCAGTCCCAGAGCCTCACTTTTTGAATGGAGAATGGGGGGGGAAAGGACAGTATTTCTTTGGCCATTTATTTATTTGTGCAAACTTACAGATCGCCTACTATGTGCCAGGTTATATTGTGGGTGCATCGGTGGATAGAGCAGTGACTGAAACAGACAAAAATAATTGTATCATATTTAGTGAAGACAGAAAAAAAGTGAGTGAAGTATGTAGTCTATTAGGCAGTGATGGGTGCTAAGAAAGTCATGTTAGCAAGAAGGCTCAGTATTTAGTAGTGACCAGGGGAGGGTTCACTGAGAAAGAGACAGGAGTGGAGACCTCCAAAAAGTGAATGTGGTGCCTGGCATGAGGACTCACACCTGTAGTCCCAGCATTTAGGGGGGCCAAGGGGAGAGAACTGGTTGAGCCTGGCAGTTCCCAGCCTGGGCAACATGGCAAGACCTCATCTCTACAGTAAATCAAAAAATTCGCCAGGCATGATGATGCATGCCTATGGTTCAAGCTACCTGGAATACTGAGGCTGAAGAATCGCTGGAGCCCAGCAAGTCCAGGCTGCAGTGGCCATGAGTGTGCCACTGCCCTACAGCCTGGGTGACAGAGTGAGACTCCCACTCCAAAAGAAAAGAAAGAGTGAATGTGGCCATCTGGGCTGGGGGCATTCCCAGCAGACAGAACCGAATTCACAGAGGCTCTGAAGGGAACAGGAGGTGGGCTTCAGGAGTCCAGTGTGGCCAGAGCACAGGAAGTGAGGGGACAGGGAGGAACAGATGATGGGGGGACAGGACCCCAACTGTGGGACCTCTAGAGCCAGGGCACCCTGGCTTCCCCAGAGGGCCCTTTCCTGAGCTGGTGCAGGAGCTGTGGTGAGGTGCCCTGGCCTGGCCAGATGGGCAGGAGCTCCCATGGGTGATGCACAAGAAGGACAAGGCCCCCGGGGTTCCCCTTGTCTGGTCTGTCCTCGTGTCTAAGGAGCACCGTAAGCATCCTGGGATCCTTGTGGTCATTTATCCAAGATGCCTGATTCCTTCATGCACTGAGCTTTACCTCCATCTGTCACTTCCACACACATGTGCAGGCACACCCACGCACTCAGGACATGTTTATTCATGCCTTCGTTTCTTCAACACTTCTTTCTTGCTAAGCTCTCAATTACTGAAAGGTATTCAAGGTCTCTTCATATACCTTTAAATATCCCTTCCATTATTCAGATGTCATTCATTTTTTGCTAACTTCTGATACATTTCATTCTCTTATTTCACTTGAATGATGTTTGTTCACTCAAGTTCCATGTCGGTATTTTTGTTGTAAGACGTGCCAGGGAGCTATGAGATTTCTTACACTGCCACGAAGAGAAAGCAGCATACAGGAAAGGAGAAAGTGTGGGCTGGATCAAGCTGGCACAATGGAATTCCAAACTGAATCCTCCTGTTTGTCCCACTGACACCAAGATATAAGTTGACCAAACAGTAGTCGCTGCTCTGGGAAAGGGCCCAGAAACAACCCCTCACCAATGTATCTAATCTGGGACTCCCAGATATGACTAAGCCTTTCTTTTTATACATGCATAAATATGTTGGAAATTAATAAATAAAGTGTTCTCTAGCCATCCAGATTTAACAGACTAGTCCCTCACATCAAATACTTCACGGACCGGAGCAGTTTCATATGGCAGGAGGAGCGCCAGGTCACCGAGGCCAATGACGAACCCAGAACAGATTTCTCAAGCCCTGATCTAGAAGTCTGAGAATACTTCAGCCTTGCTTTAACCACCACACACAGGAGGCTGGCTGATGAATGCATGGCAGGAGGTTGAGAATTCAGCTTAAGGACTCAACGGACATTGCTGATAAGCCATTGTTTTGCTTTGTCAACCTTTATCTTTGCTAAAGTGTTTGTTATTATAATTGCTGTAGAACTGACTTTATTTGCTATAGAATGAATAGAGTTGTCCCCATTGAACACGTTAGAAAAGGGTCTCACCAGCATTTCCATTCTTTTTTATGATAGGAAGTTTTCTTGTGCTTTTATGTATTTCTGCCTAATCTGGGTTTTTATCTCTTCCCCCACACAGCCAGCGTGTAAATGTATAAATACTTATGGCCCAGCTACATGGGCACAAAATGGAAGTTGGGGATACTGCACGCCTATATATATATATATATATATATATATGCTAAATTTCATTATTAGGTTACAAGCTATCTTAGAAATTATAACTAATCAAACACCCACGGCTTTTGAGCTTATTGATCAGCAACAAGCCCAAATGGGTGCAGCTATTTATCAAAACCGCTTAGATTTGGACCACCTGCTAGCGAAAAAAGGAGGAATATGTGGCAAATTTAATAGCTCTAACTGTTGTTTGCAAATAGATGATAACAATGAAGCAATAACTGATATAGCCACCAATGTTAGAAAGCTTGCCCACGTCCCGTGCAAAAATGGCAAGGCATAAAATTCAGCAATTGGTTTAAAAACATGTTCTCTGGTCTAGGAGGATTTAAGTACATTATTGGATCTATAATCCTATTAGTGTGATCCTGTCTTATCCTCCCTTGCATAGCCTTGATAATTATGAACGCCATTTCTAAGTTTGTGGAAACAGTTGTTGAACGAAAAACTGCAGCCCGCATGATATAAATACACCAAGTTAAGGATAATGCTCTAGACCGATGAAGGGTCCAGCATCAAACAGAGAATGTGGCAGAAAGGGAACTGATAGCAGTTAAAATTATACCCTCTGACAAATCAAAAACCTGCCAGACAGGTTCTTGCTTGGAAAAGCCAAATAGCGGAGAATGGTTTTCTTGGAAATGCAAAAGAGTGACCAATTAATAAACATTATCCAAATCCTCTCTTTAGCTGGGACTCAGTGGCTCAGCCTGTAATCCCACACCTTTAGGAGGCTGAGGTGAGTGGATTGCTTGAGCCCACGTGTTCGAGACCCGCCTGGGCAACTTGGTGAGACCTCATCTTTACAATAAATCAAAAATTAGCTGGGTGTGGTAGCGCGTGCCTGTAGTTACAGCTACTCGGAAGACTGAGGCGGAAGGATCGAAGGAGCCCAGCAGGTCGAGGCTGCAGTGCTGTGCACTCCAGTCTGGGTGACAGTGAGACTCCAACTCAAAAACAACAACAAAAAAAAAAACCCCAAATCCTCTCTTTTTGAAGTTTACAGTTTACAACCCTGCTTGCCATGCAATTCCTGGAGACCATTTGTTCTTTGAAAGATCTGATTTTGCTGAGTACAACCTTGTAAATTCCAAAGAAAATGTGTAATCGCTCAACCGACCCCCCCCCACCCTTACCTGAACTGGGGTATAAGACCGCTCTCATCTCTTCCTGGGGTGCTCGGCCTGTGAGCATTAGCCACTAAGTCCACTGGTGTAAATACAATTGCCACTTCCTATAATAGCCTTGGTGTCATGACCGCTCTGTCTTCCCACTACATTAGTATGTACAAAAACCTTGTTTCTGTTTGTTTTATTTTATGTATTATTTATTCATTTTTGAGTTGGGGTCTTACTCTCTTGCCAAAACTGGACTGCAGTGGTGCGATCATGGCTCACTGCAGCCTCCACCTCCTGGGCTCAGGTGATTCTCCTGCCTAGGCATCCAGAGCAGCTGGGACTACAAGTGTGTGCCACTGTGCATGGCTAATTTTTCAACTTTTTTATAGAGATGTGGTCTCACTATTTTGCCCAGCCTGGTCTTAAGTTCCTGGGCTCAGGCAACCCTCTCACCTGGGCCCTCAAAGAGCTAGGATTAGAGCATGAGCCACCACACCTGGTCTGTTTCTTTTTTGAAAGTCACACTGTGGCAGGATGTGGCAAATGCTCAAATATATTTCTTGTGTGATTGAGTGAATAAACACAGAAACACATGTAGCTGATTCAGAATCAGCAGTTGGCCTCACCTGGGCTGACTATCTCCTCCCACTAGCCCAGTGGCAGGAAAGGGAGTTGATAGCAGTTAAAGGTATATCTTTTTGAAAGGCAAGTTGCAACCCGCCAGGCCCCAGGCAGGTTTTGTTTAAGAAAGGCCAAATGGCCCAGAGACTGGCCATTTTATGGAAATGGAAAAGAGTCTTATCTAAAACCCCCCTTTTGAAGTTGATGGTTTACAAGCCTGCAGTTCCTGAAAACCATTTGCTTTTTGAGAAATCTAATTTTGCTGAGTACAACCTTGTAAAATTCCAAAGAAAGTATGTAATCACTCAACATGACCCCCTCCCTTACCTAAAGAAAGGTATAAGACCCCACTTCTCCTGTTCTGGGGTGCTTGATTTGGATGCATTAGATTCTCAGGCCAACTGGAATTCTTGGGTCACTTCCTATAATAGTCTCAGTGTCACAATCTCTCTATTTTTCCTGCTACATTTCTGGTGCGTCAGCCTGGAAATGGAGATTTTGGAGATGGTATGTTCCACCTTCTTTGTCATTGAGGTACAACCTCCAGGGCAATGAAAGGGCAATCTCACCTGGTGCTCAACGGACATTTTGATCCATAAGAGAGAGGCCCCTCCTGGTGCACAGAAGCTCAGACCACAAAAGCACAACAGGAACCCAAGAGGCGAGGAACTGGCATAAGGACAACCACCTGATGGAAAGTGTAGGAATAAAGGCCTTTGCATAGACCTGCCAATGGATGGCAGAAGGGGAGCTTGATCACCTCCCAGGGCCCGGTAGTAATCTCCAGCCTGAAGGAAAGGGCTCAAAGGCAGTGGAAGGAAACACTGTCTGAAGATGAACCCGTAGGTTCCTAGGATTAGGACGGAGAGTTGAAGAATGTGCTGTGTGCTTGTGTGTGAATGAGATGGATGGCAGGAGGGCTTTGCATAAAGTTAGTCTGCATTGGGGGTGTATCAACCTACCAGTTGCTAAGAGGTGTCTGAGATATCTTCATGAGGAGAATGACTGGAGGGGAAAAAAGCGGATGTTTCCCATACCCCTCATTCTCTTATTTGTGTTTGTCTGTCATTTTAAATCTGCTAAAAAGCTGGTTGAGTTATTATGCTTCGTTTAATGCGGCATGCCGTCTTTTAAAAACTTGATTAACACATATTTCTTTGTATCATTTTATGTCTCTTTTATTTGTGTGGTGTTTTCTCCCAACCCATTGGCACTGTTAAAATTTCTGCCTTTTGTTTTTCAGGTTGTGGAAAAATTGCCTGTTGTGTATAAGTGTTACCGGTTATCTTAAATTATTTCCAGGGGCCACGTTCCCTCCCTTCCTTAGCCTATGTTCTCCTTCATAAATTCTGAAGGAGCTCATTCTAATCCACCTGTAAAGAAATGTAGAAATGTCTCTTATATGCTACTTAGCCTTTTGCTCACTCAGTGTAAGTTAATGCTAGCCTTGGAGAAAATAATTTTGTAATCTTTCTCTGGCAACTAAGGGAATAAATAGGCTGCTCTTGTTTTCAAATGCTAAAAGCCAGGTTAGAGGAAGGAAGTATGTTTCTAAAGGTTTAGGCCTTGCCTAAGATCGTAATCAACTGCTTGTCCCCGTAAAACTGTTGGGAAGTCTCTTAGAGTTGTGTAATGTATGCTAAGTCCCTGCTTTATATTGTAATGCTAAATAACACTAATGCTTGCATTTTTGGCTATACTCATTTAATTGTCCATGTCTTACAACTAAGGTTGCTGTTTAGTAATTCATGAGGATTCTTGACAATTTTGCCTGTTCATAATTAGGAATAAATAGGAAAACATCATCTTGCATCTACATGGTCTGTTCACTCTAAAAAGGTATTGTACCAGGTCATTTTTGTAGACATCATTGGAAAGTTGTGGAGTAAAAGAAAAAAGAAAAAAAAGGGCTTCAAGAAAGGCTGAAAAGACTCAGTGTGGGAGAAGCCATCAGGGTTCCAGGAAATCCTGACGTTGCTGCTTATGACTTTATTTAGTTTTTTGTTTGTGTTAGAATTCTCCTTTGAGGAATAAATTGCAAGTGTTCAGAGCAAATTATGGGTTTTCAAGAAATGTGACCAAGAGAGTGTGTAGTGGTCTGTGTCCTCAGATACCCCGTTAGGACAGATTTTGAATGATTGGAGCAAATTAAAATTATGTGGTTTAATAATAATAATAAGTGCCATATTTAAAAACCAAATTTGAACTCACTACAAGTTAGCAGATAATAAAATTTGAAAGAAGAACAAAACTATCTGGCAATTAAATTCACTTTGTAGACCTAAGGAAAAATGAAATGGT
>NW_007233967.1:0-8755 GCF_000164805.1 Carlito syrichta | reverse complement strand
TAAAAAGCAGGTCAGCTAGTTAAGACAGCTAGTAAGTCAGCTGACTAGGTAGTGACCTAGTTAACTCAGATGGCTAGCCAGCTGGCTAGCTAATTAAGTCAACTAGTTAAATCAGCTGTCTATCCAGGTGTCTAGAGAGGTATCGAACTAGTTAAGTAAGCTTGCTAGCCAGATAGATTACTAGTTAAGTCAGCTAGTTTAGTCACCTGGCTGGCCAGATGCCTAGCTCGTTAATCAACTAGTGAAGTCAGCTAGGTAAACAGCTGGTAGTTAGTTAAGTCACCTCGTTAAGTCAGTTGGCTGGCCAGCTCACTAGCTAGTTAAAAAGCTAGTTAATTCAGATGGCTAGACAGTTGACTAGGTAGTTATTTAAGCTAGTTAAGTCAGCTTGCAAGTCAAGAGGATAAGTAGGTAATAGTTAATTCAGCTGACTCGCCGCCTGGCTAGCTAATGATGTCAGTTAGTTGTCAGTTGGCTATCCAGCTGGCTAGGCAGTTAGGTATTTAAGTCAGCTGGCAAGCCAGTGGGCTATGTAGGTAAGTAGCTATTTAAGTCAGCTGGCTATTCAGCTGTCAACTAATTATGTCAGCTAGTTGAGTCAGGTGGCTAGCCAGATGGCTAGCTGGTTGTCAGCTAGTTAATTCAGGTGGCTAGACAATTGGGTAGCTAGGTAGCTCGCTAGTTGCATTAGCTGGCTAGCCAACTGGTTAGTTGGTTAAGTAAGTTTATTAAGTCAGCTGGTAGTCACGTGGCTAAATAGGTTGCTAGCTAATTACATCAGCTGGCTAGCCTGCTGGCTAGCTAGTTAAGTCAGTGTGTTAAGTGAGCTGGCCAGCTGGATGGCTAGCTAGGTGGCTAGCTAGTTAAGCCATCAGGCTAGCTGGAGGGCTGTCTAGTTAAGTCAGTTAGTTAAGTCAGCTAGTTAGCTGGCTGGTGAGCTAGGTGTTTGGCAAGTTAAGCTGGTGTGTTAGCAGGCTGGTCAAGTAGGTGGCCAGCAAGTTAAGCTGGCTGGCTAGCCAGCTGACCAGTAGGGTGGCTGGCTAGTTAATCTGGTGGGCTATCCAACTGTCCAGTCTGCTGGCTGGTTATTTAAGCCGGCTGGCTAGCCAGCTGGCCAGCCCGCTAGCTAGATAGCCGGAGGCATAGCCAGCTAGTCAGCCAGGTAGCTATCTAGTTAAATCAGCTAGTTAAGTCAGCTAGCTAGCCAGCAAGCTAGGTAAGTCAGCTATCAAGTCAGTTAACTATTAAGCTAGCTAGTTAAGTCAGCTAGCACGTCACATTGCTAGTCAGCTAGCTAGTTACATCAGCTAGCTAGTCAGCTAGCTAGTCAGCTAGATATTTAAGTCAACTAGCCAGCTACCTCTCCAGTTAGCTAGCTAGTTAAGTCAGCTGCCTAGAAAGCTTGATAGCTTCTTTGCTACCTAGTTATATCAGTTAGATAGTCAGCTAGCTAGTTAAGTCAGCTAGCAAATCAGGTAGGTACTTAGCTAACTAGTTGGCTAGCAACTGAGCTAGTTGGTCAGTTAACTAGTGGACTCACTGGCTTTCCATCAGGTGAGCTAACTATTCAGCTCGCTTGCCTACCAACTGGTCAGCAAACTAGTTGGCTCACTCTTCAGCCAACAGGTCAACTAACTTGTCAGATCGCTTACAGGACAACAGGTCAGCCAACTAGTTAAGGCAGCTCACCTGACAGTTAACTTGCTGGCCTAATAGTTAAGTCTTCTGACCAGTCAGCTAAATCACCAGCTGTCTAAAGTCAGCTGACCAGTCAGCTCACTTGCCAACTGACAAGTTAAATCAGCTGACCAGTCAGCTTACTTGCCAGACAGCTAGTTAAGTCAGATAACCCATCGGCTCACTCGCAGGCCAACTAGTTAAGTCTGCTCACCAGTCGACTCACTCACCAGCTGTCTAAAGTCAGCTGAGCAGTCAACTCACTCGCCAGCCGAACACTTCAGTCAGCTGACCAGTTGGCTCACTCGCCAGTGACTAATTAAGTCAGCTGACCAGTCGGCTCACTCGCCAGCTGACTGGTTGTCAGCTGACCAGTCAGCTCATTCACCTGCCGACTAGTTAAGTCAGCTCACCTGTCGGCTCACTTGTCAGGCAACTAGTTAAGTCAGCTAACTGGTCGGTTGACTGGCCGGCCAAACAGTTAAGTCAGGTAACCGGTCGGCTGACTAGTCGACCAACTTGCCTGCTGACAAGTTATGTCAGCTAACTAGTCTGTTGACTAGTTAGGCAAGCAAACTACTCGACTGACTATTCAGGGAATAGATAGGTCAGTGAACTAGCCAGCCAAATAGTTAAATGAGCTAAATTGTTGGCCAACTAGTCAACTAGTTAACCCAGCTAACTTGCCGGCCGAGTAGTCGGCCAACTTGTTAAGCCAGCTAAGTTGGTCAAGTAGTCACCCACCTTGGTGAACCTGCTAACTAGTCAGCCGACTCATCAGCCAACAAGATAATCCACCTAGCTAACTCATTAACCAACTAGTTAAGTCAGCTAGTTCTCTCGTTAGCCAACTAGTTAAGTCAGCTAGCAAAGTCAGCTAGCTAAATAGCTAGCTAGCTAAGTCAGCTAGCTAAGTCAGCTAGCTCACTAGTGAGCTATATATGTCAGCTACTTAAGTCTTCTAACTAACTAGTTAACTAATTAGTTAAGCCAGCTAGTATACACCTAGTTAAGTAGTTAGCTAACTATTTAATTCAGGTAGTTAAGTTAGCTAGCTAACTAGTGAATTCAGGCAGTTAAGTAAGCTAGCTAAGTAGTTAAGTCAGATAGGTAAGTCAGCTAGTTAACTCAACTTTCTAATTAAGTCAGCTGGTTAAGACAGCTATCTAGCTATTTAGCTAATGGGTTAAGTCAGCAGATTGAGTCAGGTAGTTAGCTAGTTAACTAACGTGTTAACTCAGCTGGTTGAGTCAGCTAGCCAGCTAGTTAGCAAACGGATTGAATCAGCTGGTTGAGTCATCTAGCTAGCTCATTAGCTAAGGAGTTAAGTCAGATGATTAAGTCAACTAGCTAGCGTGTTAGATAACGAGTAAGCTAACTAGTCAGCTAGCTGGATAAGTCATCTAGCTTGCTAGGCAGCTAACTATTTATGTCAGCATGTTAGGTAGGTAGCTAGCTGGTTAGCTAAATATTTGTCAGCTGGTTAGCTAGGTAGCTAGTTAGTTATCTATTTAAGTCAGCTGGCTAGCTAGGTAGCTAGCTAGTTATGTCAGCTAGTTAAAGCAGCTGGCTAGTTGCGAGCTAGTTAGGTCAGTTGGCTAGCCAGCTGGCTTGCTGGTTAATTCAGCTATTTAAGAGAGCTGGCTAGCCAACTGGCAAGATAGGTAGCTAGTGTTTAAGTCAGCTGGATAGCAACCTTGCTAGCTAGGGATGTCAGCAAGTTAAGTCAGCAGGCTAGCCAATGGGGTAGCTGGTTAAGTCAGCTAGTTTAGCCAGCTGTATATTCAGTTGGCTAGGTAGGTAGCAAGCTAGATATGTCAGCTTGTTAGCCAGCAGGCTAGCTGCTCAATTCACCTAGTTAAGTCACCTGGCTAGCCTGCTGGCTAGGTAGGTAGCTAGCTAGTTAAGTGGACTGGCTATCCAGCTTGCTAGCTTAAGTCCGTTAGTTAAGCCAGCTGGCTAGCCAGCTGGCTAGATAGGTATCCAGCTTGGTAAGTCAGATTTTTAACCAGCTAAGTAGCTGGTTAGGTTAGCTAGTTAAGTCAGCTGGCAACCACCTGGCTAGCTAGTTAAGTCAAATCATTAAGTCAGTTGGCTATCCAGCTGGTTAGCTAGTTAAAAGCTAGTTAAGTCAGATGCTAGCCATTTGGTGAGCTAGTTAGGTCAGCTGGCTAGCTAGGAAGCTAGCTATATAAGTGAGCTAGTTATGTAACCTAGCTACCTAGTTAAGTCAGCTAGTTAAGTCAGCTGTCTAGATAGATAGATAGCTAGATATCTAGCTAGTTGAGCCAGCTAGTTAAGCCAGCTGGCTAGTTACATAGCGAGCTGGTAAGTCAGCTAGTTACGTCAACTTGCTAGCTAGTTAAGTCAGTGAGTTAGGTCAGCTGGATAGCCAGCTGCCTAGCTGGTTAGCTAACTAGTTAAGTCATCTGGCTAGCCAGTTAACTAGCTAGTTAAGTAACCTAGTTATGTCAGCTGGTAAGCCAGCAGGTTATATAGGTAGCTAGCTAGTTAAGTCAGCTGGTAAGCCAGCAGGCTCAGTAGGTAGCTAGCTAGTTAAGTAACCTGTCTATCCAGCTGGCTACCTAGGTAGTTACGAAGTTAAGTAAACATGCCAGCCAGCTGGCTAGCTAGTTAAGTCACCTAGTTAAGTCAGCTGGCTAGACAGCTGACTAGCTATGTAGCTAGATAGTTAAGTCAGCTGTCTAGCCCACTGGCTAGCTAGTTAAGTCACCTAGTTAAATCTGCTGGCAAGCCATCTAGCTACCTGGTTAAGTCAGCTAGTTAAGCTCACTGGCTAGCCACCTGGCTAGGTAGGTAACTAGCTAATTAAGTCAGCTGGCTCACTGACTGGCTTGCTAGATAAGTCAGCGAATTAAGTAGAGCTGGCTAGCCAACTGGCTAGCTAGGTGTCTAGCTTGTGAACTCAGCTGGCTAACTCAATGGCTATCTAGTTAATTCAGCTAGTTAAGTCACTTGGTTAGCCGGCTGGCTAACTAGGTGGCTGGCAAGTTAAGCCGGCTGGTTAGCAGGCTGTTCAGGTAGGTGGCCAGCTATTTAAGCCAGCTGGCTAGTCAACTGACCAGCCAGGGTGGCTGGCTAGTTAAGTCGGCTGTCTATCCAGCTATCCAGCCAGCCGACTGCATATTTATTCCAGCTGGCTAGTCAGCTGGTGAGCCTGCAATCTAGCTAGCCGGCTGTCTAGTCAACTAGCCAGCCAGGTAGCTAGCTAGTTAAGTCAGCAGGCTAGCCGTCTAGTGAACCAGTTAGCTAGCTAGTTAATTCAGCTGGATATCAAGCTAGCCAGCCAACTAGCCAGTCAGGTAGTTACATCAGTTAGCTAGACAGCTAGCTATTTATGTCAGCTAGCAAGTCAGCTTGCTAGTCAGCAAGCTAGTTAAGTCAGCTACCTAGTCTGCTAGCTAGTCAGCTAGATAGTTAAATCAGCTAGCCAGCTAACTAGCCAGTTAGCTGACTAGTTAAGTCATCTACCTAGACAGCAAGATAGTTTGTTTTGCCAGCTAGCTATGTCAACTTGTAGCCAGCTAGCTAGTCAGCTATCTAGCTAAGTCAGCTGTCATATCAGCTAGTTACTTAGATAACAAGTTGCCTAATGACTCAGCTAGCTGGTAAGTTATCCACTGGGCTCTCTTGCTTTCCATCAAGTCAGATAGCTAGTCAGCTCACTCGCCTGCCAACCGGTCAGCAAAGTAGTGTGCTCACTCGACAGCTAACAGGTCAACTAACTTGTTGGCTCTCGCACAGTATGACAGGTCAGTTAACTAAGTGGCTTGCTCGCCAGCTGACTAGTTCAGTCAGCTCACCAGTAGGCTTGCTCACCAGCTGAATAGTTAAGGCAGCTCACCCATCGATTCACTCACCAGACGACTAGTTAAGTCTTCTGACCAGTAGGTTCACAAGCCAACTGACTAAAGTCAGCTGACCAGTCAGCTCACTCACCAGCTGACTAGTAAAATCAGTTGACCAGTGGGCTCACTAGCCGGCCGACTAGTTAAGTCAGCTGACCAGTCGGCTCTATCGGCAGTCGATCAGTTAAGTAAGCTGACCAGTCATCTCACTCGCTGGCGGACTAGTTAAGTCAGCTCACCTATCAGCTAAAACACCGTCCAACTAGTTAAGTCAGTTAACCAATTAGCCGACTAGCCGGCCAACTATCCGGCCAGCTAACCAATCACCAAACTAGATGGCCAACTTGTCAGCTGACCAGTTATGTCAGCAAACTAGTCGGCTGAATAGTTAGGTCAGCTAACTTTTCAGCCAAGTAGTCGACTGACTAGTTAGGTCATCAAAATAGCCAGCCAACTACTTAAACGAGTTATCTAGTGGGCCAAGTAGTCAGTCAACTAGTTAACTCAGCTAAATAGATGGCCGACTAGTCGGCCGACATGTTAAGCCAGCTAACAAGTCGGCCGAGTAGCCAACCAACGTGGTAAACCTGATAACTAGTCAGCTGACACATCAGCCAACAAGTTAAGCCACCTAGCTAACTCATTAAACAACTAGTTACATCAGCTAGTTAACTCCCCAGCTACATAAAATAGTTACCTAACTGGTAAACCAACACATTAAGTCAGCTATCTCGTTAGCCAACTAGTTAAGTCAGCTAGCTAAGTCAGCTAGCTAGGTATCTAGCTAGCTAAGTCAGGTAGCTAAGTCAGCTAGCTCACTAGTTAGCTAACTATTTAAGTCAGCTACTTAAGTCTTCTACCTATGTAGTTAGCTTATTAGTTAATTCAGCTAGTCCTTCAGCTAGTTAAATAGTTAGCTAACTATTTTATTCAGGTAGTTAAGTCAACTAGCTAACTAGTTAAGTCAGTCAGTTAATTCAGCTAGCTAATTCAGCTAGATATGTCAGCTTTCTTCTTAGGACAGCTGGTTAAGATAGCTAGCTAGCTAGTTAGCTAACAGGTTAAGTCAGCAGGTTGAGTCAGGTAGTTAGCTAGTTAGTTAACATGTGAAGTCAACTGGTTGAGTCAGCTAGCTAGCTAGTTAGCAAACGGATTGAGTCAGCTGGTTGAGTAGGCTAGTTACCTTGCTAGCTAACGAGTTAAGTCAGCTGGATGAGTCAGCTAGCTAGCTAGTTATCTAACGAGTTAAGTCACCTGGTGGAGTCAGCTAGCTAGCTCGTTAGCTAATGAGTTAAGTCAGATGATTAGCTCAGCTAGCTAGCAGGTGAGATAACGAGTAAGCAGCTAGTTAGTTAGCTGGTTAAGTCAGCTAGCAAGTTAGGTAGCTAACTATAAGTCAGCTTGTTAGCTAGGTATCTAGCTGGTTAGCTAACTATTTAAGTCAGCTGGCTAGCTAGTTAGCTAGTTAGTTAAGTAACTAAGTCAGCTGAGTACCTAGGTACCTAGCTACTTAGGTCAGCTAGTTAAGTCAGCTGGCTAGCTAGCTGGCTAGCTAGGTAGTGAGATAGTTAAGTCAGTTGGCTAGCCAGCTGGCTAGCTGGTTAATTCAGCTAGTTAAGAGTGCTGACTGGAAAACTGGCAAGGTAGGTCGCTAGCTGGTTAAATCAGCTAGATAGCAACCTGGCTAGCTAGTGACGACAGTGAGTTAAGTCAGTTGGCTAGCCAACTGGCTAGCTGGTTAAGTCAGCTAGTTTAGTCAGCTGTCTACCCAGCTGGCTAGGTAGATAGCTAACTAGATAATTCAGCTTGCTAGCCAGTAGCCTAGCTGTTCAAATCACCTAGTTAAGTCAGTTGGCTAGCCTGCTGGCTAGTTAGGTAGCTAGCTAGTTAAGTGAGCTGACTAGCCAGCTTGCTAGCTTAAGTCAGCTAGGTAAGTTAGCTGACTAACCAGCTGGCTAGATAGGTAGCCAGCTAGTTAAGTCACCTGGCTTCCCAGCTGTGTAGCTGGTTAAATCAGCTAGTTAAGTCAGCTGACAACCAGCTGGCTAGCTTGTTAAGGCAACTCATTAAGTCAGTTGGCTATACAGTTGGTTAGCTAATTGAAAAGCTGGTTAAGTAAGATGGCTAGACATCTGGCTAGCTAGTTATTTCAGCTAGTTAAGTCAGTTGGCTAGCTAAGAAGCTAGCTAGATGTCAGCTAGTTATGTCAACTAGCCAGTTAGTTAAGTCAGCTAGAAAAGTCAGTTGGCTAGCTAGATAGCTAGCCAGGTAGCTAGATAGATAAGCCAGAAAGTTAAGCCAGCTGGCTAGCTATGTAGCTAGCTAGTTAAGTCAGTTAGTTAAGTCAGCTTGCTAGCTAGTTTACTCAGGGAGTTAATTCAGCTGGCTAGCCAGGTACCTGGCTGGGTAGCTAACTAGTTAAATAAGCTGGCTAGCCAGTTAGCTAACTAGTTAAGTAACCTAGTTAAGTCAGCTCACTAGCCAGCTGGTTAACTTGTTAGCTTGATATTTAACTCAGCTGACAAGCCAGCGGGCTACATAGGCAGCTAGATGGTTAAGTCAGATGGATATCCAGCTGGCTAGCTAGGTAGCTAGGCAGTTAGGTCCGCCAGCTAGCCAGCAGACAAGTTAGTTAAGTCACCTAGTAAATCAGCTGGATAGATACCTGGCTAACTGGGTAGCTAGGTAGTAAAGACAGCTGTCTAGCCCACTGGCTAGCTAATTAAGTCACCTAGTTATATCAGCTGGCTAGCAAGCTGGCTAGCTGTGTAATTTGCTACTTAAGTCAGCTGGCTAGACAGCTGGCTAGATATTTAGATCACCTGGTTAAGCCAGCTGTCTAGCCAGTTCAGTAGGTGTATAGCAAGCTTGTTAATTCAACTGACTAGCAAGCAGGTCAGTTATATGTCAGCTAGTTAAGTCAGCTAGCTAGCCAAGTGACTAGCTAGGTAGGGAGATACAGTCACTTGGCTAGCCAGCTGGATAGCTATTAAGTCAGGTAGCTAAGTCGGCTGGCTAGCCCTCTAGCTAGCTAAGTAGAGAACTAGTTAAGTTAGCTGGCTAACTCATTAAGTCAGCTATTTGTGTCAACTGGCTAGCCAGCTGGCTAGCTGTTTAAGTCAACTAGTTAGTCATCTGGCAAGCTAGGTAACAAGCTAGTTAAGTCAGCTGGCTAGCCACCTGGCTAGCTAGTTAAGTCCGCTGGTTAA
>NW_007233966.1:0-5356 GCF_000164805.1 Carlito syrichta | reverse complement strand
CACCTCCCAAAGTGCTGGGATGATGAGGCTGAGCACCAGAGGTTGGGGCTGGAAGGTGCCAAGCTTGGGGGACCCTCAAATGTGGGAGTCAGTGGGGGAAGAAATGAGGGCAGAAGGTTTGCAGGAGAATGGATTTTTTTCTTTTTTCCTTCTTTTCTTTCCTCACTAGGTTGTCCAGGCCACTATCAAACTGCCCAAATTGGGCTATCCTCTCAGACTGGGCCTCCAAAACTGCTGTGATCATAGACTTTCCATTTGGTTGACATACTGGTCTTCCTGCCTGGTCCTGAACTCTGGACTGGAAATGATCCTCCCACTGAGGCCTGCCCTCACCCAAGGTTTTCTGGGTTTTGCTTGGTGTCGAGGTTGGGGATTGCTATGGTCTCCAGCCCAGTCTCATCTCCCAGACTCCAGCCATCTTCCCATCTCGGCCTCCCCGAAGTGCCAAAGACACAGGCATTAGTTGCCCAGCCGGTCCCTCTGACAGTTTGAGTGTCATGCCCTCCATTTCACCGAGGCCACCCCTGGGATGAGTGAGCAGGTGCACCCTGGGGATCGAGGTGGGTGGAGGTGTGGGCACCCTGGTGGAGACACACCTCTGCTCCAGGCATTCCCCTGTGCTGGGCTTGGTGGTTGACTCTGGCTGTCCTCTCCAGTGTCCTGGGGTGTCTGAAGGGAGCGGACCTCATGGGAGGACCCTGAAAGGGGTGTGAAGGCCAGTCACAGGGGCTCACGCTTGCCACCCCTGCATGTTGGGAGGCTGAAATGAGAGGATGGTCTGAACCCCTGAGTTCAAGAGTAGCCCGGGCACCTTGGCGAGACCTCATCTCTACAAGAAGTCAAAAAAATGAGCTGAGCATGGTGGCACACGCCTGTCCTTCCACTCACTCAGGAGGCTGCAGCAGGAGGATAGCCAGAGTGCAGCCTGTAGAGGCTGCAGTGTCCAAGGGTGGGCCCCTGTGCTCCAACCTGGGTGAAAGAGTGGGACTCCAACTCAGAATAATAATACCTACCACCACCACAACCACAGGTAGGTCTCAGGGTCTCAGCCTGGCATCCCAGCCCTTTGGAGGCCCAGGTGAGTGGACAGCCTGAGCCAGTGGGCACGAAAGCAACCTGGGACAAAGGGTGAGACCTTGTCTCGGTCATTGAAAATAAATCCAGAGAGTAGCCTGGCATGGTGGCACAGGCCTGTGGTTCTAGCCACTCAGGGAGCGGAGGCAGGAGGATCACTTGATCCTGGCAGGTGGAGTCCACGGTGACCGTGCACTTGACCCTGCTCTCCAGCCTGGGTTATAGAGCAGGATTCTCACCTCAAATAATAAAAATCACTACCACCATCACCACCCCTGTCACCCAGCACAAGAAGTCACACTCAGGGATGGGAGAGGAAAAGGCACTTTCTGGCCTGTCATTTTTGGTAGGTGTCAAAGGTGGCCACCGTCACATCTGACCCGCAACATTGGCCACGGGCTCCAGAAGGCCTGCCTCCACCCTCCACACTCGTGCCCAACAGCAAAGACATGTGTGAGCTCACAGAACAGACGGCAGTGAGTTTGGGTGGCTCTCTGGCACAAGGTGATCAAGACGGTCTGGCAACATCGTGGACTGCCTGGGTATCTGTCACCCGGTCTGTAACCTTCGGGTCAGAGGAGGGCCTCTACGTCTCCCGATTACTCATTCATCACTCACCAATGCCAACCTTTAACTGTGGAACCCTGGTCCCCCATCGTGAAGCACGTGGGAGGCATCTTTTTTGTCACCCGAGTCTGTCGGCCAGGATGGGGCACGGCAATAGGATTGTGGCTTTGAGGCCTTGACCTTTGGGCCTCCATTGGTCCTCCTGGCTCTGCTCCTGAGCAGCTGGGACTCCCGGGTCCATGACACCTGACTATTTGGGGGACCCCTTACCCAGACAAAGTCTGGCCACCTCACCCAGGCTGGTCTCCGACTGCTGGACTCAGGCAGCTTCCTGCCTCAGCCTCCAAGGGTGAGGGGCTGACAGCCCTGAGCCACAGTGCCCAACTTGGACTCGCAAGTGTTGTCAGAGGGGGCAATGCAAAGGCACGCCCTGGGATGGAGTCTACAGCATCCCATGTAGCTGGGATCACAGGTACCACCACGTGCAACTTGAGTGCTTATGTTCTGGTGAGTAATGAGGTCTCGCTACGTGATCCAGGCTGGTCTCGAACTCCCGGGCTCCAGCGGTCCCCCACTTCAGCCTCCTAAAGCCACAGCCCAATTGTCTGCCAATCCACTGTCTTTTGTGAACTCTACGACCATGGATGCAGCCTCTTTCCCAAATGATATCTGTCTGCTCACGATGATCCTAACTTGATACCAAAATGGATGCTCTTCTTTTCTTTCTTTTTATTTTTTTTTGAGTCGGAGTCTCATTCCATCTCCCAGGCTGGAGGCCATGGCTCCCTCTCAGCCACCGCAGCTTTGGCCCATAGGGCTCTGGCGATCCTTCCTCCCGGCCTTCCAAGGAACCATAATGACAGGCGAGTGCCACCACGCCCGGCTCATTTGGTATGTAGGGTAGAGACGAGATCTCACTGAGTTGCCTGGCATGTCTCGGACCCAAGGGCTCAGGTCGGCCACTGGACTCGGCCTCTCCAAGTGCTGGAATGACACGGTTGAGCACCCAAGCCCGGCCTCGATCCTTCATCAAAAATGAACCAGAAGATTGGACAGTGTGGACAATGCCTGAAGACCCACCACTCCCTGAGGCTGAAATGGGAGGATGGGGTGTAGCCCATGAGATCAAGGCCAGCCTGGGCCTTGCAGGGAGACCCCACCTCCACACCCATCCAAAGAGTGAGTCTGGGGATGTAGTACCCATCACCTGGCCACTACAGAACCTAAGGTGCAAAGATCACTGGAGCCCATGATATTGAGGGTAGCAGTGAATGACGGTATGTCCTCAGGCCCCAGCCTGGGCCAGAGAGCCAGACCCTTTGTCCAAAACCATCAGAATCTTACAGATTCTCAACTGTGCATCATGTGCTCAAAGGGCAACTGGCTTTAGAGTCAGAAAAAATGGGACTTGGTGGTAAGAAATATAACCGGGGGGGGGTTGTGTACCTGGCCTTCCTTGGCATCAGGTCCTTGTTGCTGAGTCAGAGTTCCAGCCTGCCTGGGGCACATTTCTCACCTTGGAGAGGAAAGTCGGCAGGAACCCGGTCAGGGAGTCTCTGGAACTCATGCACAAAAGTGTTGGCAGCCTTTGGGGTGGCTGGGGCTGTAAGGAGCCCAGCTTGTGAGACCCTCGTATGTGGAGGAGGTGAAGGGGGAAGGATTGAGGGCAGAAGGTTTTCAGGCAAAAGGATTTATTTGTTGACTTAGATTTTCTTTATGTTTCTTTCTTTCCTTCCTTCTTTCTTTCTTTCTTTCTTTCTTTCTTTCTTTCTTTCTTCCTTCCTTCCTTCCTTCCTTCCTTCCTTCCTTCCTTCCTCCCTCCCTCCTCTCCCTCCCTCCCTCCCTTCTTCCTTCCTTCATTCCTTCCTTCCTTCCTTCCTTCCTTCCTTTCTTTCTTTCTACTTACTTTTCTTTCTTTTGTTTTCATTCCTCACTAGGTTGTCCAGGCTGCTCTCAAACCATCCAACTTGGGCCATCCTCTCAGCCTGGGCCTACAAAACTGCTGCGAACACAGGCTTACCATTTGGTCAACATCCTGGTCTTCCTGCCTGGTCTTGAACAACAGGCCAGAGGTGCCCTCATCCAAGGTTTGCTGAGTTTTGCTTGGGTTCATGGTGGGGGCTTGCTATGGTGTCAAACCTAGTCTTGAGCTCCCAGGCTCCAGCCATCTTCCCATCTCAGACTCCCCAAGTGCCGAGGAGACAGGCGTGAGTCACTAGGCCATCCTGCTCCCCTGATGGCTTGATAATCAAGGCCTCTCTTTCCCCGAGGTGGCCCTTGGGAGGGATGAGCAGTTCCACCCTGGGTAATGAGACAGGTGGATGGGTGGGCACCCCAGTGGTGACACGACCATGTCTCAGTTGCTCCTCCCAGGGAGGGCCAGATAGGTGCCTGTGGCTGACCTCATCAGAGTCCTGGGTTGTCATAAGGGAGCGGTCCTCGTGGTGGGTCCCAAGAGGGGTGAGCAGGCCAAGTGCAGTGGCTCAGGCCTGTCATCCCAGCATTCTGGGAGGCCGAGGTGGGAGGATGGACAGAGCCCTTGGGTTTGAGATCAGCCCGGGCACATGGCAAGACCTCCTCTCAACTAGAAGCCAAAAAAATAATCCAAGAGTGTAGGGCACACCTGTCATTGTGGCCACTCAGGAAGCCGTGGGGAGAGGGCCACCAGAGCCCTGCTGGTGGAGGCCGTGATGGCTGAGAGCAGGCCCCTGCGCTCTGGCCTAGACAACACAGTGGGACTCTGACTCATAATAATAGTACCAACTACCACCAATACCACAACCACAGGCTGGCTCAGTGGCTCAACCTGGCATCTCGGCCCTTCGGAGCCCCAAGAGAGTGGATGGTCTGAGCCTGCGGTTTCAAAAAGAACCCAGGACATTGGGCAAGACCTCATCTAGCCCATCAAAAAAAATCTAAAAATTAGCCAGGCGTGGTGGCACAGACTTGTGGTTCCAGACACTCAGGGGGCTGAGGTGGGAGGATCGCCTGAACCTGGCAAGTGGAGTCTGTGGTGGCCCTGAGTGTGACCCTGCACTCTGGCCTGGGCGACAGAGTGGCATCCATCTGCAAATAATAATAATCACTACCATCACCACCACCACCCCTATCACCCAGAGCGAGGAATCACCCTCAGGTATGGGAGAGGAAAAGGTACTTTCTGGGCTGTCATTGGCGGGATGTTTCAATGGTGGCCACCGGGCACGTCCTTCCTGTGTCTTCGGCCACACATCCCAGAGGGCCTGCCTCCATGCTCCACACTCATGTCCAACAGCAAAGACGTGTGTGAGCTCCCACAACAGACGGCCCTGAGCTAGGCCAGCAGTCAAGCACAGAGCAATCAAGGCAGTCCGGCAATGCTGCGGCCAGCCCAGGTTCCAGTCACCCTGTCTCTCATCTTCGGGCATGGGGAGGGCCCCTTCCTCTCCCAATAACTCCATCATCCCCCACTCACGTGGACCTTTCTATGGGCAGCCATGGATGCCCATCGTGACGCATGTGGGAGGTGTCTTTTTTGTTACTGGAGTCTCTGTCAGCTGGGCTGGGGTGCGGCGGCATGATCGTGGCTCCTGGGGCCATGACCAGCAGGGCTCAGGCTGTCCTTCTGGCTCAGCCTCCAAGCAGCCAGGACTCCAGGGGCCACCATGCCTAACTTGATTTTAGGGACCTCTCGCCATGATTAGGTCTGGCCACATAGCCTGGGCTAGTCTCTTGA
>NW_007233965.1:0-7021 GCF_000164805.1 Carlito syrichta | reverse complement strand
CAAGCTGACTTACCTAGCTAGCTACCTACCTAACCAGCTGGCTAGACAGTTGACAAAAATAGCTGACTTAACCAGCTAGCTAGGTAGCTATCCAACTTACTTTACTCGAACACATCACTAGCTAGCCATGTAGCTATCTAGCTGACCTAACTAGCTAGCTACCTACCTTGCCAGTTTGACTAGCCAGCTTGTTAATTAGCTGAATTAACTAGCTAGCCAGCTGGCTAGCCAACTAACTACCTCACTACCTAGCTAGCCAGTTGGCCAGCCAGCTGATTTAATTAGCTGAATTAACTAGCTAACTACCTAGGAAGAGAGCTTACTTAAATAGTTGGCTAACTAGCTTGCTACCTAGCTACCAGCTGATTTACACAGTTAGCTAAATAGCTAACTACCTAGCTAACATGCTGACTTAAATAGCTAGCTACGTAGCTAGCAAGCTTACTTAACCAGTAAGCTAAATAGTTAGCTTACCCATTATCTAACGTGCTAGCTTGCTGACTTAATCTTCTGACTTAACTCTTTAGCTAATGAGCTTCCTAGATGACTCATCCAGCTGACTTAACTCGTTAGCTAACTAGCTCACTAGCCTACTCAACCAGCTGACTCAACTCTTTTGCTAACTAGCAAGCTAGATGACTTAACCAGCTGACTTAACCACTTAGTTAACTAGCTAATTACCTGACTCACCCTGCTGACATAACCTTTTAGCTAACTAACTAGCTAGCTGTCTTAACCAACTGACTTAATTAGAAAGCTGACTTAACTAGCTGAATTAGGTAGGTGACTTAACTACTTAGGTAGCTGACTTAATTGGCCGACTACTTAGCTAGTTGACTAAAATACCTGAATTAAATAGTTAGCTAACTATTTAACTAGCTGAACAACCAGCTGACTTAACAAATTAGCTAACTAGTTATGTAACAGACTTAAGTAGCTGACTTAAATAGTTAACCAACTGGTGAGCTAGCTGACTTAGCTAGCTGACTTTGCTAGCTAGCTGGTTAGCTAGCTGGCTTAGGTAGCTGACAACTAGTTGGCTAACGAGATAGCTAGCTGACTTAACGAGTTGGTTAACAAGTTAGCTACCTGTTTTAACTAGTTGGTAAACGAGTTAACTAGCTGAATTAACCAGTTGCTTAACGAGTTAGCTAGGTGACTTAACTTGTAGTTTGATGAGTCAACAGAATAGTTATCTGTTTTAACACGTTGGCTGACTACACAATCGACTTGTTATCTTCCTTAACAAGTTTGCCGACTAGTTGGCAGACTAGTTAGCTGGCATAGATAATTGACTAACGAGTTAGCCCACTAGATAGCTCTTTTAACTTTTTGGATGGCCAATGTGCTGACCTAACTAGTGGGCTGATTATTAGGCCGATTATTTAGATGATCTAACTTGTCAGCAACTACTTAGCTGATCTAACTTGTCAGCAGACAAGTTGGCACACAATTTGGGAGATTGGTTAGCTGACTTAACGAGCTAGGCAGCTGCTAAGCCAGCTGACTAAACTAGCTGACATAACTAGCTGTCCAGCTGGCTAGACAGCTGACTTAATTGCCTAGCAACCTAGGTAGCCAGCAGCTTAGCCAGCTGATTTAAGTAGCTGAATTAACGAAGTAGCCATCTGACTAGCCAGCACACTTAACTAGCTAGCTACCTGTCTAGACAGCTGGATAGCCAGCTGACTTAAATAGCTGACATAACTAGGTAGTCTGATGGCTAACCAGCTGACTTAACTAACTGACTTAACTAGCTAGCCAGCTGACTTATATAGATGACTTAACTTGCTAGCTACCTAGCTAGCAGTTGTCTTAACTAGCTTATTTAACTAGCTTGCTACCTAGCTAGCCAGCTGCCTGTTCAGCTGACGTAAGTAGCTGACTTAAACAGCTAGGCACCTGGCAGTCCAGCTGACTTAATTAGCTAGCCAGCTGGATGGCCAGCTGAATTAACAAGCTGTCTTTACCAGCTAGCCATCTGGCTATCCAGCTGACTTAACTAGCTGTCTGCCTAGCTAGCCAGCTGGGAAGCCAACTGAATTACCTAGCTGACTTAAATAGATATCCCGCTTTCTAGTCAGCTGACTTAACTAGCTTGCTACATTGCTAGCCATCTGTCAAGCCATCTGACTTAACTGGTTGCCTTAACCAGTTGGTGAACTCGCTATTTAGCTGACTCCACTAGATGACTTAACTAGTGTGCCAGCTGGCTACTCAGCTGACTTAACTAGTTCTCTACCTAGCTAGCTAGCTGACTAGCTAGCTGAATTAACTAGCTAACGTAATTAGCTAGCTAGCTGGTATCCAACTGAGTTAACAGTCTCACTGCCTAGCCAGTCATCTGGCTAGCCACCTGACTTAACTGGCTGACATATAGCTGACCTGATTGCTAGTCAGCTGAATTAGCTAGTTTGTTAATAGCTAGCCAGCTGGCTAGCTAGCTGACTTAACTATGTGACTTAAGTATCTAGCCAGTGGGCAGACAGTTGACCTAATTATCTAGTTACTGAGCTAGCTAACTGTCAAGCCAGCTGACTTAACTAGATGGCATAACTAGCTAGCCAGCTGGCTAGCAGGCTGACATAAGTGCCTAGCTACCTAGCTAGCCAACTGGATAGCCAGCTGACTTAACTAGCTAGCTACCTATGTAGCCTGCTCGTTTGCCAGCTGACTTAGCTACCTAGATGCATAGATAACCAGCTGGATACTGAGCTGACTTTACTAGGTTGTTTAACTAGCTAGATAACTGGCTACCCAGCTGACTTAAATAGCTAGCTAGCCAGCTAGGCATTTGGTTAGTCAGTTGACTTAACTCACTGACTTAACAAGCTAGCAACCTGACTTGACTAGCTGACTTAACCAGCTAGCTACCTTGCCAGTCAGCTCGCATAGCTAGCTGGCTTAACTAGCTAGCTACCTAGCTAGCTATCTAGCTAGCCAGCTGACTTAACAAGCTGACTTAAATAGCTAACTAGCTGACATGAATGACTGACTTATATAGCTAGCTTCCTAGCAAGCCAGCTGACTTAACTAGCTGAAATAACTAGCTAGCCTAATTACTAGCAATCGGACTTAACTAACTTTTTACCTAGATAACAAGCTGTGTAGCCAATTGACTTAACGAGCGGACTTAACTAGCTAGCCAGCTGGTTGCCAGGTGACTTAATTAGCTGACTTAACCAGCAAGTCAGCTGGGTAGAGAGCTGCATTAAATAGCTGGCTACCTATCTAGTCACCTGGCTAGCCAGCTAACTTACCTAACTGATTTAAGCTAGCAAGCTGGCTAGTTAGCACACTTACTAGCTAGCTACCAGCTGGCTAGACAATTGATTAAAATAGCTAATGAACTAGCTAGGTGACTCAACCAGCTGACTTAACTCCTTAGCTAACAATCTAGCTAGCTGACTAATTCAGATGACTTAACAAGCTACCCAGTTGGCAAGCCAGCTGACTTAACTCACTGACATCACTAGCTAGCCAGGTAGCTATCTAACTGACTTAACTAGCTAGCAACGTGACTTGACTAGCTGACTTAACCAGCTAGCTACCTCCCTAGCCAGTTCGCATAGCTAGCTGGCTTAACTAGCTAGCTACCTAACTAGCTATCTAGCTAGCCAGCTGACTTAACTAGCTGACTTAAATAGCTAACTAGCTGACGTGAATGACTGACATATAGCTAGCTTCCTAGCAAGCCAGCTGACTTAACTAGTTGAAATAATTAGCTAGCCTGATTACTAGCAATCGGACTTAACTAACTTTTTACCTAGATAACAAGCTGGATAGCCAACTGACTTAACAAACTGACTTAACTAGCTAGCCAGCTGGTTGCCAGGTGACTTAATTAGCTGACTTAATCAGCAAGTCAGCTGGCTAGAGAGCTGCATTAAACAGCTGGCTACCTATCTAGTCACCTGGCTAGCCAGCTAACTTACCTACCTGATTTAAGCTAGCAAGTTGGCTAGTTAGTGCACTTACTAGTTAGCTACCAGCTGGCTAGACAATTGATTAAACTAGCTGACTTAACAAGCTACCCAGTTGGCAAACCAACTGACTTAACTCACTGACATCACTAGCTAGCCAGGTAGCTATCTAGCTGACTTAACCAGCTAGCTAGCTACATTGCCAGTAGGCTTGCCAGCACTCTTAACTAGGTGAATTAACTAGCTAGCCAGCTGGCTAGCCAACTGATTTAACTGTCTCACTACCTAGAACCAGCTGGCTAGCCAACTGACTTAACTAACTGACTTAACTATCAAATTATCTAGCTAGCCAGCTGACTTAAATAGTTAGCTAACTAGCTAGCTACCTAGCTAGCCAGCTGACTTAAGTAGTTAGCTAGCTACCTAGCTAACAAGCTGACTTAAATAGCTATTTGCCTAGTTAGTTAGCTGCCTTAACTAGATGGCTACGTAGTTAGCTTACTTGTTATCTAAAATGCTGGCTAGCTGACTTAATCATCTAACTGAACTCCTTAGCTAATGAACTAGCTAGGTGACTCAACCAGCTGACTTAACTCCTTAGCTAACAATCTAGCTAGCTGACTAATTCAGATGACTTAACTGGTTAGCTAACTAGCTAGCTAGCATATTCAAACAGCTGACTCAAGCCGTTTGCTAAGTAGCTAGCCTGCTGACTCAACCAGCTGAATTAATACATTAGTTAACTAGCTAACTACCTGACTCAACCTGCTGACTTAACACGTTAGCTAATTACCTAGCTAGCTGTCTTAATCAGCTAACTAAATTAGAAAACTGACTTAGCTAGCTGACTTAACTACTTAGCTAGCTGACTTAACTGGCTAACTTAACTAGTTAGCTAGCTGATTTAACTACCTGAATTAAATAGTTAACTAAATATTTAGCTGGCTGAATAACTAGCTGAGTTAACTGGTAAGTTAACTAGTTACTTAGCAGACTTAAGTAGCTGACTTAAATATTTAGCTAACTAGTGAACTAGCTGTCTTAGCTAGGTGACTTAGCTAGTTAGGTAGTTAGCTAGTTCACTTAGCTAGCTCATTTAACTACTTGACTGACAAGTTAGCTAGCTGACTTAAGTTGATTAATGAGTTAGATAACTGTTTTAACTATTTGGTAAACGAGTTAACTAGTTGTCTTAATTAGTTGGGTAACGAGTTAGCTAGGTGACTTAACTTGTTGGCTGACGATTCAGCCAAGAACTTATCTGGTTTAACATGTTGGCTGAATACTCGGTTGACTTGTTAGCTGTCATAACAAATCGGCCAACTAGTTGGCCCAGTTGTTAGCTGGGTTAATTAGTTAACTGACTAGATGGCCCACAAGTTAGCTCGGTTAACTATTTTGCTGGGTAGTGTTCTGACCTAACTAATAGGCCTACATGTCAGCCAAATGGTTAACTCAATTAAATAGTTGGACGGTTAGTCGGCTGACTGGATAGCTTACTTAACTAGTAGGCCGGTGAGTGAGCCCACACGTGAGCTGACTTAACTAGTCGGCCAGCTATTGAGCCGACTGGCCAACTGAATTAACTATCCATTCGGTGAGTGAGCCGAATTGTCAGCTGATTTAGCTAGTCAACTGGCGAGTGCACTGACTTGCCAGCCAAGTTTAGTTGGCTAGTGTGTGAGCCGAAAGGTCAGAAAAGTTAACTAGACAGCAGGCAAAAGAACTGAGAGGTGAGCTGACTTAACTAGTCAGCCGGCCAAGTGAACAGACATATGAGTGGCCTTAACTAGTCAGCCGGCTTGTGAGCCAACCGGTAAGCTGGATTGACTAGTCAACTGGCGAGCAAGCCGAATAGTTGGCTGATCTGTTGGCCTGCTAGCGAGCTGAAAATTTACTTGACCTGTTGGCTGGTGAACAACCCGGCTAGTTTGCAGATCAGTTTGCAGGAGAGCGAGTCGACTAATTAGCTTACCTGATGGAAAGCGAGAGAGCCAACTAGTTATCTGACCAGATATTTGAGTTGCTAGTTAGATAAGTAACTAGCTGATTTTCTACCTGACTTAACTAGCTAGCTGAGTAGCTAGCTGGCTATCTAGCTGACGAAACTAGCTAGCAAACAAACTATGCAACTCTCTAGCTTGCTGACTTAACTAGCTAGTGATCTGGCTATTTAGTTGGCAAACTGAATAATGATCTAGCTGACAAGCTAGATGATTAGCTAGCTGACTTAATTAGCTAGCAGACTAGCAAGCTGACTAGCTAGCTGACTTCACAAGCTAGCTGAATGTTTAGCTGAAATTCTAGCTGACTTAAGAAACTAGATGGCTAGCTAGTTGACTTAACTAGCTGACTAGCAACTGGGATGGATAGCAGGCTACCCAGTTGACTTAACTAGGTAGTTAACTGGTTGTCTCCACAGCTAGCCATCTAGCTTAACTAGCTAGATACCTGGATGGCTAGCTGGCTAGGCAGCCAGCTAGCTAGCTAGTGGGCTGACAAGCTGGCAAGCCATCCAGCTTAAATAGTCATCTGGCTGGTTGGACAGTCAAATAGCCAGATGGCTTAACTAGTCAGCCACTCTGCTGGTCAGCTGGCTAGCCAGCTGGTTTATCTAGCAAACCATATACCTGAACAGCCTACTAACCAGCCAGCTTAACTTGCCAGGCACCTGGCTAGCCTGCTGGCTAACAAGCTAACTTAACTAGCTGACTTAACTATATAGCACTCCAGCTAGCCAGCTGATTTAACTAGATAGTCATCTAGGTAGCCAGCCAGCTAGCCAGCTCACTTAGCATGCTGAATTAACTAACTAGTCAGCAGAGTAGCCAGCTGACTTAATTACCTAGCTACACTCCCAGTCAGGTGGCTAGCAAGTTGACTTAACTGCCTGACTTAACAAGCTATCCAGGTGGCTAGCAGCTGATGTAACTAGCGAGCTACCTAGCTAGCCAGTTGACAAACCAATTGAAATAACTAGCTGACTTAACCAGCAAGCCAGCTGGCTAGCCAACTGACTCAACTAGCTGAAATAACTAGATAGCCAGCTGGCAAGCCAGCTGAATTAACTAACTGACATCACTAGCTAGCCAGGTGGA
>NW_007233964.1:0-3971 GCF_000164805.1 Carlito syrichta | reverse complement strand
GTAATGGAATCGTCGAAATGGAGAGGAATGGAATTGAATGGATTATATTGGAATGGAATGAAATGGAGAAGAATGAAATTGATTGGAATGGAGAGGAATGGAATGGAATGGAAAGTTGTGGAATGGAATGGAAGAGAAAGTAATGGAATGGATTGCATAGGAATGGAATGGAATGGAGAGGACAAGAATGGAATGGAGAGTACTGCAATGGTATGGAACAGAGGTTGGAATGGAATGGAATGGAATTGAATCGAATAGAGAGGAATGGAACTGTAGGGAATGGAATGGAAGGGAGAGGAATGTGATGGAATGGAAAGGAGAGGAATAGAATGGAGAGAATGTTATGGAATGAAATGTTATGGATTGGAGAGGAATGGAGAGGAGTGGAATGAACAGGTATGGAGTGGAATATAATGGAATGGAATGGAATGGAAAGGTTGAAATTTAATGAAATGGAATGGAATGGACAGAAAGGTAATGGAATGAAACGGAGAGGAGTGGAAAGGAGATGAATGAAATGTAATTTAGTGGAATGGAAAAGAATGGAATGGAATGGAATGCAGAGGAATTTTGAGGAATGGAAGGAAAGGAATGGAATGGTATGGAAGGAGTGGAATGGAGAGGAATGGGATGGAATGGAATGAAATGGAGAGGAAAGGAGAAGGTGGGAATTAAGAGGAATGGAAATAATGGAATGGTTTAGAAAGGAAAGGATTGGAATGGAGAGCAATCAAATGAAGTGGAATGAAATGGAATGGAGTGGAGAGGAATGGAATGGAATAGAATAGAGAGGAATGGAACTGAATGGAATGAAATGGAATGGAAAAGAATGGAGAGGAATGAAATGGAAGAGAATGGAATGGAGAGGAATGGAATGGAATGGAATGGAATGGAATGAAATGGAACGGAATAGAATAGAGAGGAATGAAAAGAAGAGGAATGGTATGGAATGAAATAGATGGAATAGAATGAATTGAAATGGACAGGAATGGAATGGAATAGAGGGAATGGAATTGACTGAAGTGGAATGCAATGTAATTGAAAGGAAGGGATTGGAATAGCGAGATATTGAATGGAAAGGAATGGAATGGAATGAAAAGGAGAGGAATGGAGTGGAACGGAATGTCAAGAAAATGGAATGGAATGGAATGGAAGGGAATGGCAAGGGATAGAATGGAATGGTATGGAATGCAATGGAGAGGAGTGGGATGGAATGGAATAGAATGCAATCTAGAGGAATGGAACGGAATGGAATGGAGAAACATGGAAGGGAATGGAAGGGATTGGAGGGGAACAGAATGGAATGGAGTGCAGAGGAATGGAATGCAGTAGAGTGGAGTGAAATTAAATGGAATGGAATGGAATGGAATGGAGAGTGATGGAATGAAATGGAATGGGGAGGAATGGAATGGAGAGGAAGGGAATGGAGAAGAATGGAATGAAATGGAATGGAGACGAATGGAATCGATTGGAATGGAATGGAATGGAAAGCAAATGAGTGAAAAGGAATGGAAAGGAATGGAATGGAATGGAGAGGAATATAATGGAATCCAAGGCAGGGTTATGGTTAGGGGAATGGATTAGGTGGTATTGGAATTGATGGGAATGGAATGCAGAGAAATCGAAAAGAATGCGATGGAATGGAATGGAATGGAAAGGAATGAAAAAAATTGATTAGAATGGAATGGAGAGGAATGGAAGGGAGAGGAATGGATTGGATATGCATGGAATGGAATGGAATGGAATGGAGAGCAATGGAATGGAATGGAATGGGAGGGAATGGAATGTAATGGAGAGTAATAAAATGGAATGGAAAGGAATTGAGAGGACAAAAACGGAATCCACAGAAATGGAATGGAAAGTATTGAAATTGAATAGTGTGGCCTGGAATGCAATATAATGTCGAGGAAAGGAATTGGAAACCAATGGAGTGGAATAGAAAAGAGACAAATGGAATGGAATTGAATGGAATGGCGAGTAATGGAGTGGAATGGAAGGGAATGGAGAGGGAAGGAGAGGAAAGGAATGGAGAGGAATGGAGAGGAATGAAACGGAATGGATTGGAATGAAGTATATTGGAATGGAATCTAGTGGACGAGATTGGGGATTAATGGTAAGGAACGTAGAGGAATGGAATAGAACAGGGAGGAATGGAATGGAAAGGAGAGGAATAGAATGGAGTGGAGAGGAATGGAAAGGAATGGAGAGGAATGGAATGGAGAGAAAAGGAATGGAATGAAATGTAGAGTAATGGTATCATCGAAATGGAGAGGAATGGAATTGAATGGATTATATTGGAATGGAATGAGAAGAATGGAATGAAATGGAATGGAGACGAATGGAATGGATTGGAATGGAATGAAATGGAAAGCAAGTCAGTGAAAAGGAATGGAATCAATGGAATGGAATGGAGAGGAATGGAATGGAATGGAATGCAGGGTTAGGGTTAGGGAATGGATTAGATTGTATTGGAATTGATGGGAATGGAATGCAGTGAAATAGAAAAGAATGGAAAGGAATGGAATTGAATGGAATGGAATGGAGAGGAATGGAATGGAATTGATTAGAATGGAATGTTGAGGAATGGAAGGGAGAGGAATGGATTGGATATGAATGAAATGGAATGGAATGGAATTGAGAGGAATGGAATGGAATGGATTGGAATGGAAGGGATTGGAATGGAATGGAGAGTAATGAAATAGAATGAAATGGAATGGAGAGCAATTGAGAGGGAAAAATCGAAATGCACTGAAATGGAATGGAAAGTATTGGAATGGAATAGTGTGTACTAGAATGGAATATAATGTCAAGGAAAGGAAAAGGAAACGAATGAGATGGAATGGAATGGAAAAGAGAGGAATGGAATTGAATTGAATGGAATGGCGAGTAATGGAATGGGATGGAATGGAATGAAGAGGGAAGGAGAGGAAAGGAATGAAGAGGAATGGTGAGAAATGGAACGGAAAGCAATGCAGAATGAAGGAGAGGAAAAGAATGGAGTGGAATGGATAGGAATAGAATGGAATGCAGAGGGAAGGAGAGGAAAGGAATGGAGAGGAATGGAGAGAAATGGAATGGAATGGATTGGAATGGAGTATATTGGAATGGAATCTAGTGGAAAGAATGGGGAGGAATGGTAAGGAATGTAGAGGAATGGAATGGAATAGGGAGGAATGGAATGGAAAGGAAAGGAATGGAGTGGAATGGAATGGATTGGAGAAGAATGGAAAAGAATGGAGAGGAATAGAATGGAATGGAGAGCAATGGAATGGAATGAAATGGAGAGTAATGGAGTCGTCGGAATAGAGAGGAATGGAATCGAATGGATTATATTGGAATGGAATGGAATGGGGAAGAATGAAATGGATTGGAATAGAGAGGAACGGAATGGAATGGAAAGCAGTGGAATGGAATGGAATAGAAAGTAAAGGAAAGGAATGCAGAAGAATGGAATGGAATGGAGAGGATAAGAATGGAATGGAGAGGACTGCAATGGTATGGAACAGAGGATGGAAAGAAATGGAATGGAATTGAATGGAATAGAGAGGAATGGAACTGAAGGGAAAAATGGAGAGGAATGGAATGGAAGGGAAAGGAAAAGAGTAATGGAATGAAATGGAGTGGAATGGAAAGGAATGGTTGGAATAGAATTTAATGAAATGGAGAGGAAAGGAAAGCGATGGAGATGAATGAAATGGAATTGAGTGGAATGAAATGTAATCGAGTTGAATGTTAGGAGTGGTGTGGATTGGAATGGAATGGAATTAGATGGAATGGAATACAGAGGAATTGAGAGGAATATAGAAGAATGGAATGGAATGGTATGGACTTTAGAGTAAATGAGCGAATGAAATGGAATGGAATGAAATGGAAAGGGTTTGAGAGAAATGGTAAGGAATGGAATAGAATACAATGAAGAGGAATGGAATGTAGTGGGATGGAATAGAGTGGAGTGGAATCGAATGGAGTGC
>NW_007233963.1:0-11889 GCF_000164805.1 Carlito syrichta | reverse complement strand
CCGACATAGAAGTCCAGATTATTGATTAAACCTTATCAGGAGACTTTGTATATTTACGTGATAGAGAACTCCAAGAACCGGATTCCCTTTCCATTGTCAGCAAGATGTCCTGAATTTTCTGGTGCATGTGGATTTCAAAACTCTGTGTTCAAAAATGGAGATGCCCAGATGTTTCCTAGGGAGATTGAATCCATGGATCCTGGTTACATTTTAATAATACGTACTAAATATTTGGCAACTCCAAAACCCTCGGCCCTTCAACAAATAAAGTACAAACGGAAATTTAATGATTACCAGTTTCATCTTAAGATCAAAGTTACATCCAAATACGGCAATATGATACATTTTTCCGAGAATCTGGCCTTAATATCCTGAGGAACTTACGGGATTTGTACTACCAGATACCCGATTACAACTCTCAAGAGGACCAGAATGTTGCTGCAGTCGTGAAATGACTGATTCATAATACCCACAAGCCAAATATCTCTGAAACATGAGACCAGCTCCAAACCTTGATTCTTGTTTATACTGCAGCAAGACACTCTGAGAATTTTTCGGATCGTGGCCTAGTGTATCACAGATTCCTTATTCTTCTTTACCGAAGGGCCGTGTTATGTCCTGTATATGAGGACTCCCGTTCCCCAGAATCCTGTTGGGAAAACCTATTTCTTGTTTTGCCATAAGGAAGATGTCACGTAGATATTGTGAGGGAGGGAATGTGTAAAAGCGGTTTCTTAGTTCTCCTTAGCTAGAGATCATATAGATTCTGCATATGTGGACTGCTATCACCTATGTTCCAGCTTCTAAACTCTGATCTTGTTTAGACCACAGCAGATGGCCTGTTGATTTTAAGGACTGAAGACTGCACTAACCCCGATTCCTTTTCTTCCTTGGCAAGGGGCTGTGTATTTTCCTGTATATTAGGACTCTCATTAGATACATCCTGCTTTGAAACTCTGATTCTTTTTACAACTTTATAAGATGCTCTGTAGACTTTTGGGATTGAGGACTCGTGTAACCCAGATTCCTTATTCTTTCTTAGCAATAGATCATGTAGTTGCCTGTAAATAGGGACTCCATTTTCCAGATTCATACTCGAAAACAACATGATTCGTGTTTAGCCCATAGCAAGATGACCTTAAGCTTTTTTGAGATTGAGAACCCAAGTAACGCAGATTCCTTATTCTCACTAAGAAATAGACAGTGAGGTTTCATTTATGTGAGGATTCCCATTACCCAGATTCCTACCACAACAACCTGATTCGTGGTTACGTCTTAGGAAGACAGACTGTAGTTTTTGTGATTGAGGACTCATATAAGGAAGATTCCTTATACTCCCTTAGCAATATGACGTGTACTTTCCTGTATATGACAACCTCCATTATACAGCTTCCTGATTCACTCTACAGGATGCCGAGACAGTTTCTGGTGACCGAGAATTCCAGTTTTTTGGATATCAAGAGAAAGACGTCCATAACATTCTTGTGGAACTGGAATCCAAGATTCCTGGTTCTCCTTCACAAGACCTTTCCAAAATGTGGAATATTCCAAATCAAAAACCCAATTCCTACATGTCCAGCCACAAGAATTTTCTGTACCTTGAGGTCACCTGAATCGAGGAATTTTGTACCAATATACCTTTTGATTCTGGGGAATATGATTATGGTTGTATATTGTCCCAGGAAGCAATAGGATTTCTAGGGCCAAATCCTTAATTACAACTAACAAGACAACCAGCAAGATCCTGAGGATCTGTAATGACAGATTTAGTGTATCCACGGAGCAAGTAGCTCTGAAAATATAGGGACCCTGAAGCCCAGATTGCTGTTTAAACCTTATCAAGAGGTCCTGTAGATTCCGAAAAATGAGAACTCCTAGAACCGGATTTCCTTTTAATTCTCAGTACGATGCCCTGATTTTTCCTGTCGATTTGGATTCCAAATTCAATATATCAAAAGTCAGATGCCCAGAAGTTTCCTAGGTTCATGGATTTCATGATTCCTGTTACCATTAAATGTACGTAGTAAACATTTAGCAAGTGCAAAACCCTTGTCCCTTCTCAAATTAAAAACAGACACGGAAGGGAAAGGATTACAGGGTTCACCTTAAGACCAGTTACATCCAAATTTGGCAAGAAGATTCTTTTTGTCTTGGAATCTGGCCTTAGTTGTTCTGAGGAACTTAACGGACTTGCAGTGCCCAATCCCATTTACAACTTTTAAGAGGACCAGAATGTTGCTGGAGTCCTAAAATGACCGATTCATAATATCCGAATGCTAAATTGCTCTGAAATATTTGAGGAGCTCCAAGATCTGTTTCTTGTATTTCCCATAGCAGACAACCAGGGAATTTTTTGGAATGAGGGCACGTACAACAATGATTCTTTATTTGTACTTAGTGAGGTCGTAGTGTCCTTTATGTGAGTACTATCTTTCCCTTGATTCCTGTTTCAAAACCCTGATACTTGTTTAGCTCTTCATAAGAAGTCATGTAGTTTTTTTGATAGAGGAATAGTGGAAAACAGATTTCTTCTGTTTTATTAGCAAGAGGCCATGTAGCTTCCTGTATATGAGGATTGCTATTACCCACATTCATGCCTCGAATCCCTGATTCTTCTTTAGCCATCAGCAAGATGCCCTGTGGATTTTCAGGACTGAGGACTTGTATCACCCGTGTTCCTTATTTTTAGCAACAGCCGTACAGTACTGTATATGAGTACTCCTGTTCACAGATACATGTGTTGAAAGCTTGATTCTTTTTTATATCTTAGGACGACGCCGTATACTTTTTTGGAGTTTGAGAAAACATGTCACGCACATTCCTTATTTTTCTCAGGAAAAGTCAGTGCATTTGATTATATGAGGATTTCATTTCCCTAGTTTATGCCTCAAAAACCCAAATTCGTGTTTAGCTCTTAGCAAGAAAGCCTGACGTTTTATTGGGATGGAGGACACATGTAAACCAGATTCCTTTTTCTCCATTAGCAATAGACAGTGCAGTTTCCCGTTTATGAGGACTCCCATTATCCAGATTCCTACTCCCGCAACATGAATGGTAGTTATCTCTTAGCAAGATGGTCTGTTGGTTTTTGGGATGGAGGCTTCGTGTAACCAAGATTCCTTATTCTTCCGTAGCAACAGGTCGTGTAGTGTTCTGTATATGAGGACTCCCATTACTGAATTTTCTGCTTCATACTCAGCAAGACACCAAGGTATTTCCTGGTGACCTAGAATTCCATTGCTTGTATATCAAGAGAAAGACTCCCATTTAGTTCTTGAGGAATTGGAACCCAAGATTCCTGGTCCCTTTTCAAAAGACACACTAAAAATATGGTGACAGAGAAGCCCAGAATGCTGATTAATGCTTATCAAGAGACTGTAGATTTAGGTGATTAAGAACTCCAAGAACCGGATTCCCTTTCCTTTCTTAACAAATGCCCTGAATTTCCCTGTCCATATGGATTCTAAAACTCTGTGTACAAAAATGTAGATGCCCAGATGTTTCCTAGGGACGTGGAATGCATGGGTCCTGGTTACAATTTAACAATTCGTACTAAATATTTGCAAACTGCAAAACCTTCGGCCCCTCTCCAAATAAAGTACAAAAGGAAATTTAAGGATTACCAATTTCATGTTAAGACCAAAGTTACATCCAAATACGGCAAGATGATACTTTTTTCCAGGAAACTGACATTAATTGTCCTGTGGAACCTAATGGACTTGAACTACCAGATATCCGATTAAAACTCTCTAGAGGGCCAGAATGTTGCTGGGGTCCTGAAATGACTGATTCTTTATACCCACAAGCCAAATATCTCCGAAACATGAGACGCACTCGAAACCTTGATTCTTGTTTATACCGCAGCAAGACAGCCTAGGAATTTTTCGGATTGTGGACTCGTGTATCCCAGATTCCTTATTCTTGTTTACCGATGGGCCATGTAATGTCCTGTATATGAGGACTCCAGTTCCCCAGAATCCTGTTTGGAAATGCCATGTAGATATTGTGATGGGCGAATCATGTAAAAGACGATTCTCAGTTATCCTTAGCTGGAGATCATGTAGATTCTGCATATGAGGACTGCTATTACCTATGATCCAGCTTCTAAAGAATCAGCTTCAAAATCCTGATTCTTTTTTGGCCCACAGCAGATGGCCTGTTGATTTTAAGTTATGAGGAGTGCAATAACCCCGATTATTTTTCTTCCTTGGCAAGCGGCTGTGTATTTTCCTATATATTAGGACTCTCATTAGATATATCCTGCTTCGAAACTCTGATTCTTTTTACAACTTTCCAAGATGCTCTGAAGACTTTTGGGATTGAGGACTCGTGTTACCTAGATTCCTTACTCTTACTTAGCAGTAGATCATGTAATTGCATGTACATAAGGACTCCATTTTCCAGATTCATGCTCGAAAACACCATGATTCGTGTTTAGCCCATAGCAAGATGACCTTAAGCTTTTTTTGGGATTGAGGACCGGAGCAACGCAGATTCCTTATTCTTACATAGCAATAGGCAGTGAAGTTTCCTTCATGTGAGGACTTCCATTACCCAGATTCCTACTTCAAAAACCTGATTCGTGATTACGTCTTAGGGAGACGGCCCATAGTTTTTGGGAATGAGAACTCATATAAGGAAGATCCTTATACTTCCTTAGCAATATGACATATAGTTTCCTGTACATGACTACCTTTATTACCCTGCTTCCTGCTTCACTCTGCAGGATGCCGAGACAGTCCTGGTGACCGAGAATTCCAGTTTTTTGGATATCAAGAGAAAGACGTCCATAATATTCTTTGGGAACTGGAATCCGAGATTCCTGGTTCCCTTTCACAAACCCTCCCCAAAATGTGGAATATTCCAAACCCAAAACCCCAATTCCTACCTGCCCACCCACAAGAACTTTCTGTACTGTGAGGTCACCTGAATCGAGGAATTTTGTGCCAATATTCCTTTTGATTCTGGGGAATATGATTATGGTCGTAGATGGTCCCAGGAAACAAAAGGATTTCTAGGGCCAAATCCTTGATTAAGACTAACAACAGGACCAGAAAATCCTGAGGGTCTGTAATGACAGATTTAGCGTATCCACGGAGCAGGTAGCTCTGAAAATGTAGGGACCCAGAAGCTCAGATTGCTGATTAAAACTTATCAAGAGACCAAGTAGATTCCGGAAAATGGGAACTCCTAGAACCGGATTTCCTTTTAATTCTCAGTAAAATGCCCTGATTTTTCCTGTCGATTTGGATTCCAAATTCAGTATATCAAAAGACAGATGCCCAGAAGTTTCCTAGGTTCGTAGATTCCATGATTCCTGGTTACCATTAAAAGTATGAAGTAAACATTTGGCAAGTGAAAAACCATTGTCCCTTCTCAAAATAATGTGAGTCACGGAAGGGGAAGGGTTACGGGGTTCACCTTAAGACCAGAGTTACATCCAAATAAGTCAAGAAGATTCTTTTTGTCCTGGAATCTGGCCTTAGTTGTTCAGAGGAACTTAACATGCTTGGAGTGCCCAATACCATTTTCAACTTTTAAAAGGACCAGAATGTTGCTGGAGTCCTGAAATGACCGATTCATAATATCTGAATGCTAAATTGCTCTGAAATATTTGAGCAACTCTAAGATCTCTTTCTTCTTTGTCCTACAGCAGACAACATGGGAATTTTTTGGATTGAGGGCAGGTACAACAATGATTCTTTATGCGTACTTAGTTGGAGACCATGTAGTGTCCTGTATTTGAGGACTCTCATTTCCTTGATTCCTCTTTCAAAACCCTGACTCTTGTTTAGCCCTTAGTAAGAAGTCATGTAAGTTTTTTGATAGAGGAACCGTGGAAAACAGATTTCTTCTCTTTTGTTAGCACGAGGCCATGTAGTTTACTGTATATGAGGATTGCTATTACCCACATTCATGCCTCGAATTCCTAATTCTTCTTTAGCAGTCAGCATGCTGCCCTGTAGATTTCCAGGACTGAGGACTCATATAACCCAGATTCCTTATTTTTAGCAACAGCCGTGCAGTTACCTGTATATGAGTACTCCTGTTCACAGATACATGCGTCAAAAGCTTGATTCTTATTTAGACCTTAGGAAGACGCCGTATATTTTTTGGAGATTGAGAAAACATGTCACTCACATTCCTTATACTTTCGTCGGAAATGTCAGAGCATTTCCCTGTATATGAGGATTTCATTTCCCTACTTTATGATTCAAAAACCCAAATTCGTGTTTAACCCTTAGCAAGAAATTGTGAAGTTTTATTGGGATGGAGGACACATGTAAACCAGATTCCTTACTATCCTTTAGCAATACACAGTGCAGTTTCCTGTATATGAGGACTCCCATTATCCAGATTCCTACTCCCATAACCTGAATCATAGTTATCTCTTAGCAAGACAGTCTGTATGTTTTTGGGATGGAGGCCTCGTGTAACCAAGATTGTTTATTCTTCTGTAGCAACAGGTCGTGTAGTTTTTTGTATATGAGGACACCCATTACTGAAAGTCCTGCTTCATTCTCAGCAAGACACCAAGATATTTCCTGGTGACCTAGAATTCCAGTTGCTTGTATATCAAGAGAAAGACTCCCATAAAGTTCTTGAGGAATTGGAAACCAAGATTCCTGGTCCCTTTTCAAAAGACACAGTAAAAATGTGGTGACATAGAAGCCCTGATTGCTGATTAAACCATATCAAGAGTCTTTGTAGATTTAGGCGATAGAGAACTCCAGGAACAGGATTCCCTTTCCATTCTCAGCAAGATGACCTGAATTCCCCTGTCCATGTGGATTCCAAAACTCTGTGCACAGAAATGCAGATGCCCAGATGTTTCCTAGGGATGTGGAATCCATGGATCCTGGTTACTTTTTAATAATACGTACTAAATATTTGGCCACTGCAAAACCCTCCCCCTCTACAAATAAAGTACAAACTGAAATTTAAGGATTATCAAGATCATCTTAAGACCAAAGTTACATCCAAATATGGCAATATGATCCTGTCTTTCCAGGAGTCTGGCTTTAATTGTCCCAAGGAACTTAAGGGATTTGTACTACCAGATACCCAATTACAACTCTCAAGAGGACCAGAGTGTTGGAGTACTGACTCCCACCTAGGAGGGAGGGTTAGGACCTGCACCGGAGAGTCAAGACGGAGCGAATAGACCACTTGGAGGCATTTCTTCTGGGGTCAGTATGATCAGGACTGAGTCCAAATTTTATTCAGACTCCTTCCAACTTATATTCCATGTTCTATACCTTCCAGCAGTGTGATAATTACTTGCTGGGGCATACAAATTCCATGATTTATATCACGATTTACAAACTATGCATCACAGGACCATCACGAGACTTGCAAGTTCCAAGCAACAATTCGAACTCCATGATGCCTGACGTGCTTCACAAAACTCACATCAATGTCACAGGTGCACAATTTCAGTACAGTTCGTTCATAGTGTCTTCCATAGTGTTCAATAAATCATTCATACTATACTCTTTGTTCTAAACCCTGATTAATACAAAAACTTTCTAAGTTAACTCTAGGTTCAATCCAAGTTCACTGACACCTAATATTTTTTAACGATTGATATTATCAACGTAACAGTATACTATAGTTTATAAGTTTCCTTAAATGACTTAATTTTTATTTATTCCATTAACCTATTATGATTCAACATAGTGCCCTGTAATTCTATAACAATTAATTCAAAACTTATTCCTTACCATGACTTATATGAGTTTCATAAATCTAAACTGTGATTTTTATATTATCTAGTGATTGGACTTTAATACTATGCTATAACTTATTAAGCTAATACCTTATCATTAATTCTTATAATTATCATTGACGTATGGTTTTATAATCATAACACTATAATTCTCATTCTATTATAATAAAACTATGACTTTAACCCAAAACATAAATCTTTTTTCCTAGTATATTAATACATGGCTACGTGCAAAATTTTCTATTGTCATATAAGAAGCAAAAACAACACCGTTGGGAAAATTTCGTTATACTAATCAAAGGATCTTAAAATTGGCCTACAGTAACAGGAACTAAAGTCATAATCTGAGAAGGAAACTTAAAAGCTTGAATGAAACTTAAAAGTTTTCTATGAATGCTTATTACTGTTTAAATCTTTCCGATGGAAATTGTATCATCTTAAATGTAGGTTTTATCCAAACAAGTCTATTTTAAAAATCAAATAGTAGCTGTCACACTCTTGGATAATGGACTGCACAGTTACCATGACAATGGCCACGGGCTGAAGCAAACAGAGTTTCAGCATGTAATGAACCTAGATAAACGTCCTGCTTGGCTAGAGGCAGGGCAATGAAACTATTATGGTAATTTAGTTTCTAATCTTAATCCTAGGAGAAACTGCCTTTGGGAACAAGAGCTGACTAATCAGTCAGGAAATAGAAGTTTAAAAATATCTAGAAAGAAGTGCAACTTAGAAGGGACAAGGTCATATAAAATAATTCTGCTGTGCAACTTTCCATCAGGTGTATAGAGATTTACTCATAAGTTTTACTGCCATGTATGTACACCGGTCACTAATCACATGCCAATATCATAGGTATAACTGATAACTATGTCAGAGGCGATCTTCCAGATGGGCCTTTACAGGCCTCAACCATGTAGCTATAGATATTGGCTCCCAACATTTCCCCCTTTTTTATTAAAAACATACGTTAAACCTCTTGGCTTCTGTCTTAGGTAGTTCTCACTTCACCATAGTTGTTACCCGTCATCCACTGGTCCTCCCTCCAGGCAGTGGATGTCTGTTTTAGGTTCATACCAGGTGGCTGGAATCTTACCCATCACTGAATACCAAGAGCGTAAAGACTTGACGGGACATAGGGAGAGTGAAGAATGGTGAGCAGATAACACAGATGACTTAAAATATTAGCCTTTATGACATAAGTGACCAGCTGAGAGATGACATTATTTTTTTGTTTTATTAGTAAGAACTGCCAAATGAATATTATGAGAATTACGTTGAACTGCTTTCCTTAAACGTTGGAAGATGACTGGAAAGATAAACAGCAGAAAAAGAACAATTATACCAATAGCAATGAAATTGTAGATCAGATTCCAAACAGAATTGGAAGCCTCAAACAGAAAGGGAAGAAGTAAATCTAGATGCTAGTTGAGAAAATGAAAGTGAGGAGAGATGCGCCTGAGAAATAGCAGTAATCTGACTATGCAACTGTTGAATGTTTAAAGAAGGATTAGAAGACTGACAAACTCCCATAAGATGTTTCTGAACATCTGTCCAACTGACATTCTGACCATCATATGGCAAAGGTGTAACACAAATCCATTTAAATTGAGCGTGACAAGCTACAGACATCTGAAACTTAACGTGTTGTATTTGATTTCCTATATATACTAATGCTGATTCTAAAGCGTTCAACCTATCAATAATACCTTTATCTATCTGCTCTTGAGTAAATAAAGCTAAGCTAACATTTTGAGATAAATAATTCACATGATCAGGTGTATGAACTTCCTGTATTAAAGCAGTTGCAGAAGTGGCCACAGATCCTATAATAGAAATTAGTACAGAAATTCCCAAGATTAAAGCTGCAACAAACCTACAAGGCCTATTTAACATTGCTGTGGCTTGTTCTAAAATATAAGTACCTGGAAAAGAATACCACGGTTCCAGTAGCTGAACAGGCACAAAATCGTAAGAAGGATGCTTTAACAGAAATACTTGATATGGGTTACCAATAATACAGTTAGACAAAGTACAATTTTCACAATTAATTTCAAAATGACCAAAATTATATATTACCGAGTAAATAGAATGAGCATTAGCAGTTAACAAAATATATGGGGAATCAACACAAGTCTGTAAAAAGGTTGTAAAACAGGAATGAGGACAATAAAGTGTTACAGGACCTGTTGCTGCAAACAATCAATAAAGCTGAGTCTGCAATGAATGATTAGAGGATAGAGAACTTAGAAACATGGATGGAGCTCATCCATGCAAGAGGTTTCTAGCTGTGGCACGTGTAGAGCCATTAAAACCCCAGTCACTAATATATAACTTTTCACCGGGTACAGGATAGTCCACCTTAGAGTTATAAGCACAGTCTCTCCATTTCGGGAAGCTAGCATCTCGCCGTATGAGTGACCAGTCCTTTTCCGTATCATCGAAGGGGCAAGCAGGTACGCTGAGAGGTGATGAAGCTCTAGTCGCACTGCTAGGGGCGGTTCCTCCAGGCATTAACATCTCCAGTCGCCAACCGTCCGTGATATTGTCCTGATAAGGGCTTTCTGTATTCAGAGACTTAAAGGTAGACATTAAGCAAGAAGGCTGGTAATTATTAAAAGCAGAATTATTATAAAAACAAATAGGGAGGGAGTTGGAATGTCCTCCATAAGAAAAATTATGATTAGTAACATGTTTGACTTGAGCACGAAATAAAGCAGGCTCTCCCCATTTCCTGTAAGAAGACTTCCATTTTATCAGAGACTTTATACTTTCTTTTGGATCTCAATGTCTAGCCATAGCTGAGTAGCCTGAAGAGTCCAAATTTAAATGATTAATAACAAATAAAGTGTGATTCAAGATGTGGTGCGGAGAGCTATACTTGAACTCACCCTCTTATAAATTAATTGATTTTTTAAAGTTTGGTGAACTCTTTCAACTATGGCTTGACCTTGTGGATTGTAGGGAATTTCCGTGGAATGAGAAATATAAAATTAGGAGTAAAATTGCTGGAAAGATTTAGATGTACATGCAGGACCGTTGTTGGTTTTCAGTTGCTCTGGCATACCTAGCTGTGGAAAGCAAAAGAATAAATGTTGTACCACGTCCTTGTAGGCTTCTTCCAGTTTTTGCTGAAGCTAAAATAATATGAGAAAATGTATCTACAGTCATATGCAAATAAGACAATTTTCCAAAGCTGGGAAAACGAGTTACATCCATTTGTCATAGTATGTTAGGTCTCAGTCCTTGAGAGTTGACTCCTCCTGGAGCTGGAACAAAAGTTTTTGAATTCTCAGAGAGTAAACTGAATGTAAATTGTTTACAATCCTCTGGGCTTAAAGGTATAGTAAAGAAACAATTCAGTAAATCAATAACTATAATATTAAAGTTAACAGGTATAGCAATCCAGGCTGTAACATTCCATGGCTCCCATAGTACTGTTAATAGCTCTTAAATAATGTAAAAGTCTCCATATACCAGATTTTTTCTTAATTACAAAACTTAGGAGTGTTTTCAGGGCTAGTGGTTGCCATTTAGGGGGGGCTAGTAGAAGGCTCTATATGACCAGCCTTTAATTGTTGTGAAACTAGTTTTTTGACTGCCTTAGCTTTTCTAAGGGCATGGGCTATTGTTCCAACCAAACCGGGTTTTCGGCTTTCCAGGTAATAGGGTCTTGGGAACAATGGATTTAATATCAGTTTAATTTGTCTTTTCATTAACTTGGACAGGTTCCTGCATTACCTGTCGTCTTTGCCAAGTCCCTTAAAGGGATCATAGCCCATCTACAGTATTTGTGCTGAAGCTTTATTATTAGGGCTATATAAATGCATGCTTATTTGAGCAAGAATATCTCTTCCCCATAATGTAAAGGGGATAGATGGAATAACGTATGGGCAAAAAGTTTTTGAAGTCTCATTTGTCTAATTTAAAATTTTTAGAGATATTGGTTACTGAGGGTACTCGACCAATGCCTATGAGTCCTAAAGGAACTTTTTGAGTAAACCAAGAAGCAGGCCAATTTTCTCAGCAATACAGGAAACCTCGGCTCCGGTGTTCATTAAGTCTTTAATCTTAACTCCTTGTATATATAGAGGTTTAGAGTTAGTAACCTCCTGAGCCAAAAAAACAACATCGCTAGAGTCAAATCAGAGTTACCTCGA
>NW_007233962.1:0-19384 GCF_000164805.1 Carlito syrichta | reverse complement strand
CTGTTTTAGTTTTTTATAAAGAGCTGAGCCATTATTGAATAATTTGGAATTCAACTTCTATAATAGCCTGTTAACCATAATAACTCCCTTAATTGTGCTTTTGTTTTGGCCTTGGGAAGGTCATGATGGCAGAAATTCTCTCAGGGTATATTAGGAGCCCTTTTGGAGAAATCACAGGTCTTAAGTACTTATCTTGAGGGGGCCAAAATTGCAATTTATCTTTGGACCCTCTCTGTCCCTTCAAAGCAAGCTGTTTTAACAGGCAGACAGTGTCTTCTCTGCAGGGAAGATGACACAACAATAAATCATTCATATATTGAATCAGGATAGACCCACTTGGAAATTCAAAATCATCTCATTCTGCCTTGAATCGTTGAAAAACAAGTAGGACTCTCTGCATAGCCCCAGGATAAGACCATTTGTGTATATTGGTGATCTTCCCAAGTGAAGGCAGAAATTTGCTGGCTATTGTGCACTACAGGTTCAATGAAGAAAGCACTGTTGTGTCAAGTGCTCAAATATGTATTTCTTGTATGATTGAGTGAATGAATGCAGAAACACATGAGTAACTGCTTTAGGGTCAGCAGTTGGCTCCATGGCAATCACCTGGGATAACAAATTGGCTCCCACTAACCCTGTGGCAGAAAGGGGGGTTGGTAGCAGTTGAAGTTATTTCCTTTTGAAAGGCAAGCTGCAAGCTTTAAAGATCCCCCAGGCCGGTTTTGTTTGAAAAAGGCCAAATGGTTAGAGACTGATGGCTCTCATGGAAATGCAAAAGAGTACTAATTCACAGACTTATTCAAAACCCCTCTTTTGAAGTTAATGGTTTACAGCCCTGCAGTTCCTGGAAACCATTTGTTCTTTGAAAGATCTGATTTTTCTGAACACCACCTTGTAAATTCCAAAGAAAATATGTAATTGTTCAACACGACTCCCTCCCTTACCTAAATAAAGGTATAAGACCCTGATTCTCCTGTTCTCTGGGGCTCGACCTGAAAGCATTAGCCCGACGAGCCCGACGAGCAGCCAGCATAATAAAGTGCCACTTCCTATAATAGTCTCGGTGTCACAATCTCTCTGTCTTCCTGCTACCCTGTCAGTGATAGAGAAGTGGCTGGTGGTGACAGGAATATCTGGCATCAAAGTATGGGTGGTGGGAACAACAGGAAGTCTAGGAATTATCATTTTATTTATAGCTTTTAGACCCTAAATGAATCTCCAGCCTTTTGTACTTGGTTTTCTAACTGGAAGGATTGCTATACTGCAAGGGCTGGTGTCCAAGATATCACAAATCTTTTGTCAAAATAGTCCAGAATGACTGGCTTAATTTCTAGTAAGGCTGCATGCAGGTCTAAGGAGATATTGGTTTACGTTCAGCAGAGGTTGAAATTTATCTATAGTTATCTCTGTGAGAACTGCTGACTTAATTCTTCTAATATTGGTAGAATAATTTGCCCATCAAGTATCTGTATATAACAAAAGGCTCTCGTTCTCCCTGTTCAAATTCTTGATTAACTTTAGAAAACATGACGTGTGTGTTTTGTAAGTCTTCTGTGTCTCCCAAGTTGAGAATCGTTTCTCCTTTCTGTTAAAAGGAGATGTAGGTTCGCTGGAACAATTATCGTAATACTATCAGAAAAGGATTGGCAGGAGTGGGAAATTGCTGTGAGGGTGGCAGGGAAGCTGGATTGGCAGTAGTGGGAGTCTGCCTGGGGAGGTGGGGGCACATCTCATCAACAAGGGTACCTGCATAATTGACATCTGTATACCTAACCCTGAATTGTACCTCACATCTTTAAAATTAAAAAAAAAAGGAGATGTAGGCATCACGAGTTTCTAGGAAATCCCATCCTAGTAGATGCATGGGGGTGCCATGTACAAGGACAATGTTATACTCTATTTGTTCTTTTAATTGAGATTAAAAGGGATTTTATTTAAAAACTGTAATTAGGGGATTTGAAACACCTATCATTTGAACCTTTTCTTTTCTCCGAAAGACAGAGGGGTTTTTCGTTGTTTTGTTTGTTTGTTTTGAGTTGGAGTCTCACTCTGTCACCCAGGCTGGAGTGCAGTGGGACGCTCATGGCCACCGCAGCCTTGACCTGCTGGGCTCAGGCAATCCTTCCACTTCAGCCTTCCAACTAGCTGGATCTACAGGCGTGTGCCACCAAGACCGGCTAATATTTTGATTTATTGGAGAGATGAGTTCTCACCAAGTTGCCCACGCTGGTCTCAAACCCCTGGACTCAAGTAATCCTGAGAGAGGGTTTTTAATCAAGGTAGGGTTGACAACTGATAGTGTCATGCCAGTGTCCAAAGGGCCCTGGCATTTTCCCCACTTATTAATATTTCTTCTTTACCTAAAGTATTTGTTAGAGGGGAAAAAAACACCCCTCTATTCCCTCAATGCATCCCTATTGTGTTTTTGAGTTATTTTGTGTCTTCCTCTTGATACTGGGTAGGTGTGGCTCAAAATTTGTGAATTCTCTGGCTCGTTTCTAAAATGAATTTTAGAGCACCTGCAAAGTTTTAAAACAAAGTCTATTAGCGAGGAAAAGAGAAGGAGGAAGATTCATGGCCGAAAGACCTGCCGTGGGCAAGTTTTTCAAAGAAGAAAAACCAGAGCTTTTGCTCTCAACTCCTACTATATATCTCTATCTAGTTATTGATATGCTGATGAGTGGAGTCTGGGCAACCCTGGCTCTGGAGAGTTGTCTTCTCTGGACTCCTGCTGGGAGGAGACAAGAGAAGAGGTCTTTTCCTGACCACATTGTTTCCCACAGCAGACCTGCCAGACATTTTCAACCTTAGCTAAAAGGTGGTCTTATTATCATTTCTATGGATTTGGTCAGTTAAGGGGTGATCTTTGACCTTCCACCTTCAACAGGGAACCTGAAAGATTTTTGAGATTATTATGCTAAACCATGAATTGAAAGATTAGGCAGTCCTAGTCTAGCCTCTGATGGAGTTTTCTTTTGATTTGCCAAGGGGGTGGGGAAGGCTGCCAGCTTGGACTGCAGTAAAATGTGATTTTTAGGCCGGGCTTGTTGGCTTAGTCTGTAATCCCAGCCCTTTGGTAGGCCAAGGTAAGTGGATTGCCTGAGCCCACGGATTCGAGACCTACTAGGGCAACTTGGCGAGACTTCATCTCTACAATAAATCAAAAATTAGCCGGGTATGGTAGCGCATGCCTGTAGTTCTGGCTACTTGGAAGTCTGAGGTGGAAGGATCGCCAGAGCCCAGCAGGTTAAGGCTGTGATGGCCGTGAGCGTGCCACTGCACTCCGGTCTGGGCGACAGAGTGAGACTCCAACTCGGAAAAAAAAAACCAAAACAAAACAAAATGTAATTTTTTAAATGTCTGAACGCTTCCTCAAACCTACCTGTGGGAAATTTATCTATCTATTCCTGACCTGTACTAGCTATCATGCCTCACTCTGGGACATTCTGCCCCTTGGTGCAAGCATCTATATATGTTTTTAAAAGTCTATTCTTTTGCGACTGGGAAATTGCTTTCTCTATGACTTGCTGGGATGTCTGGTGGGGAGCAGATCCCTAGTGTCCTTCCAACTTTGTTACTAAGTGGTTTGAGTTGTAAACTCATAATCTTAAATGATGTTTCATTTTCTTACTTGGTGAACACTTGTGACAATTGGTCAGCTAGGATGTTTGGTGGCCAGTGGACAAAGAAGCCCAAGCCACATTATTTCTCTTTATCAAGGTCACTAACTCATCATCTAAGCCTATACAAATCAAGAATGAAGTAAAGTGTTATTTCTATGATGCTCCAAGTTTTGAGGAGGTATTCCTCAAGGTTATTTAATTTTTTTAATCAGATGCAAAAGCTTATATTGTTGTAAGTTTACCCAATTTATAACCTTGGGGAATATCTGTGGTGGATTCTCATGAAGGTGGTTGCCAGTCTTTTGGAATCTTTCTCTCCCATTTTTATCTATTTTGTCAAAATCTTCTAAAATCTGATAGCCTGAACCATTAGTCAGCTTTGTTTTTGGAGACAAGCAACTCAATTAGCAGATAATTTGTCAGAAAAACCTGAATCATAGGTCTTAAGCTTTAATTGGAATTCCGTGGCAAACCAGATGGTCTTGAGTTGGATCAGGAAATCCAGATACCAGGCGTCCTTAACTCTAATTTGGTTCAGGGAGTGTGTACATTAGGATCCCACGGCTGGAAGGTTTTATTCTAAAAGAAGTAACCATTATTTTATTTTATCCTCTAATATTCCCTTTGCAGCATGAGATAAGGGGAGAAGGAGGAGAAAGAACAACAAAATTGTCTGGACATGGAAGTTCAGAGAATAGAGAGTTAGGAGGAGCAGAAGGAGAGACAGTTTCTGGTGCTCTCCTGAGTTCAGTAGCAGCTTCTGCTAGTTTCTTTAGTTCTGAGACAATCTCAAATATTTTCTCATTAACTACCTGGAGGCAGGCAAGTTTATCATCCCTCTTTTGGATGATCCTAAGTGTCACCAAATGTATGACTCACACTCATTTTCCTTGATTTGGAAGCCTAACTTTTTAATTTATTGTGTAAGAAAACCATTTTGGGGATTTCAAAAGTTCACCATTTTGGAAACCTTAGAACTAGTTCATCCTTAATAAAGTTTTCCCATTTGCACAAATACTTGCAAGTAGAGATGCCATAATTATAAAACAGGAGTGCCCAAAGGTGAGTATTTCTCTTTCCTTTTCCCCCTTTTTAGATGACTTATTTCCACTTTTTTTTTAAAGAGAGCAATCAAACTGACTTAGGGTCTACTATGGTGGATCAAAGTGTGCTGATCATTGGTAGGACTCCACCTTGTTTCACCACTGAATTGTTTCTGCTCTGTTACGTGTCCAAGTTTCTGTTTTCAAAGGTCTGTCACTTACAAGAGGTTTCAAAACACTGATCAGTTCTTATATTCATTTCTTGGATGAGCCTTCTTTTAATTAATTTTGTTGGGAGATTCTTTGAAACGTCACTATACATAGTGGGAGGTCATACCTCCAGACACTCCCCTGGTCACCAGTCACCCAGCGGCACATTTCAGCTGGTAGGAGCAAAATGCCCTTTCTCTTTGGAGCTAAGAAACTCAGTCTCTTATTTATCTATGAAATTGACAGTTGTATTCCTTGGACAAATGCACAAACAAACCAATTACGACTAATTTTTGGTAAAAGGGAAATGGAGAGGCCCCTTTACAATGTACCACGAAATCAAAACTGGGATCCCCAGCAACTTCCTCAGAAAAAAATAGCCTAAAATAAGCCAAGGATCAGCTCATCACAGGGAGGTTCCAGCTCAGGAGGACTTAGTTCCACCAGAGGGAAGCTAAGAGTCAGGGGACCCATGCTGCTACTGAAGCTCCATGTTCAGGTGACTCCTTAAGGTAGCTGGAGCCTTCTCAGGCCCACAATGGGTGCCAGAGATTGAGGATGAAAAACTAGTTTCTGCCTAAGTTTATTTACCAACATTTATTCTGAGACAATATGAGTGACCACAGCCCAGATGTCTGGAGAAAGTGCACTTGAGGTGGTTCAGTTATAATTCAGTTTTAAACATTTCAGGGAGCAGGGATTACAGGTAAAATCAGAAATTAATAGAAGGAAAGTACACCAAAAGACAGGCCATCTTAGAGCGGGGGCTTAAAGTCATAGGAGAGTTCTAGGAATAGCTGACAATAGGTTGAGAGAGCTAAGCTTCAAGACTCTAAAGTCTTGAAGTCAGTAGAAAGGAATGACCGAGTTCAGATAAGGGGGTTATGGAGACCAAGGTTCTTGCTATGTAGATGAAACATCATAGGTAGCAGCCCTCATAGAAAATAGATGGTAAATGGCTTGTTCTTGCGATACAGATGAAACCTCACGGGTGGCAGTCTTCACAGAGAATACTTGGTAAATGGCTGTTTTGAGATCTTAAAGTAAATGGCTGTTTTGAGATCTTAAAGCTGCAAGCCCTCAGGTTACCTTTCCTAGATCCAAGCAAGGCCTCAAAAGGGAAGGCCTGGATGCATTCATGGAAATTCTGTACACTTGCAAATTTCCTTCACAAAAGACGAACTTGCAGGGCCATTTCAATGTGTGGGTCCTGTGGCAGCCATTTCAAAATATGTCAAAGAAATATATTTTGGAGTGAAATATTTTTATTTCCTTCAGTGTTCGCTGTCATGTGATGCTATACCATAGTCATGCCGGAAAGTAAGTCACATTATACCAGGTTAATAAAAACCTGTCTAAAAGATTTTATGGTTTGTAGGGCATGACCTCCCAGGCTCCATGGATAGAAATTTGGGCATGAGAATTTGAAAGACCAGAGTTTAGTCCTCACTTCTTTTAGAATTAGTGAGAAATTAACTCAGATTTCAGATGTCACAAAATTATAATGTCTTTTGAGTCTCTTCCTAATTCCGTCCTCATCTTCTTCATCACAGCAATCCATTTCATCCTGCTGCCTTTCTCATAATAATCTCAACAAAAGAGGTGTAACATGGGGCTCTGATTATTTGCACAGTGGCCTTATCTCGTTTGCTAATCTACTCGTGTTTATGCGGGTAGGCATCTGTAGACTGTGATCAGCACCTACTGCCCAACCCCTTCTCAGTGTGGGACATCTTCACTATGGGCAGACTCACGATCACTCACCTCCTTACTCCCAGGCTCCCAGTAGTTATCCATCTCTTGAATATCCCTGAAGCAGGACTCCTTTTAATATAACTCCAAGCTGGCTTCTGTTGGGAGATGTACATCTAACTCTCAGAAAAAGTAAATGTGTCCCCATGTAAACCTTTTCTGACTCCAGAATGCCAGGGTATAAGCCTTCACCATTCTGCTGGTGGTGAGAAAGGAAGCACACAGCTTCAACTGGGACAAACATCCTACATTCTATGAGGTAGCAGAGAATCACAAGGTCAAACGCACCCTCAGGCCACCCTATCTCTCTTCCTGGAGTTTGCAGTCTCAAAACCATTATTTTCCCTCTGGGAATTAGCCAATTTTAAGTAGTTTTTCCATACTTGCATAAAAATCCTAGCTGTCAGGTTCAGCCTCCTAAAAAAATTTATTCTAGATTTGATGTCTCTCCCATTGCCTTGTTCCCAGATCCCCATCAGGTGTGTCCTTCTAAGGGTGGCAGGGAGGCTTCCAATGTCTAGCACCAGACGTGGCACAAGGCAGGCCCTTAGCCAGCGTTTGGTGAATTAAATGAATCTTTTAGATATGACAAATAAAAACCAGACTTCTATCAAGAAAGCCACAAAAATGCATAAATCACACTAAAGTCTGGGCAAGATGACATGCCTGAATGTAACTGAGTCCACTGTGTTTTGAGAAGGCCACAGAAAGCAGGAGGCACACAGGGAAAGAGGGCACTGGGACAGACCAGAATCTTCTTGACATTCACTTGTCTATTTCTGACTGGTTATCATTAGTGAGACTCACATTATTAACAGTAAACTGTACTTAGAAGCCCTCTGTTCACCTCTCTTGATTCCCAGTCAACTTTAGTTTATATTGAAATGTTTGCAGAAAATATTAAAATGTGCTGAAAACAATTGAACCCAGAATTGATGTTAGTTAGATTATCCTGGAGGTGTCATTGCATACCAAAACTCTGTAATCTCAGCAGCTTCCACCCACCAACCCTGGATTCCAGCTCCCGGCATCTGGCTTCTGCTGAGGAAGGCTGCAGGCCAGCACCTGTCGGCAAGGGAAGTCTTGGTCTTTCCAAATCGGGTGTTTCTGTGGCACCCTCATAGAGAGATGCTCTTGGCAGAATCCTGGTCATCGTCTCTGACCCCTTCCTTGTACTCATCCCATGTAAGTCATTCTAATTCCTGCCATTTCTGCCTCAAATGTATCTCCAGGTGGTCCATGTCTCACCATCTTTAACAACTCACTCTGGTCAAGCATTGGCTCTATCATGGGCCTCTGCCAACCCAGAGGGCTCCTTTGTAAACACAGAGCAAGGCACCTCCTCAGGCCATGCTGCTCTCTGGACACACAGTAAGAGAGTAAGCAGTGCCTTTGTGCACATGAGAAAAAGGTGCCTTTTCCATTTGTCTGACACAACTCTGTGCCATGGTTCATGGCCTGGTCACCAGAGTCAGACTGGATATTAGTTCCACAAGACCCTCTTGACCATGTGCTCCTGTGCAGTGAGCACCTTGCGTCTTTCTTTTGGGGACCCTTCTCCCTCCTGAATGCTGCTCTATCATCTGGGGGTATCTATTTCTATCCCTGCCTCCTCAAATCCATTGATGAGCTGCAGCTAGAGTGATGTGTGTATGCATCACTCATGATCTTGGATTAGAGTCCAAACTACCTAACCTTGTTAATGGGTCCTACAAGACCAGGCTCCTGATGCCCTCAGCAGCTCCCTCCCTCAGCAGCCATGTTGACCATTTTCCCAGAAGGTTTGCCTTCATCCTTCCTCGGATCTTCAGGCTTCTGTCCCTCAGCCTGGAGCTCTCCCTTCACTCTGCCTTGTGAGAGCTACCTAGACACTTCCTATGTGTCCTCCTTGGAAGACCTCGTTATCCTCTCTAGGAGCAGCAAGTGCATCCCCACCCCACCCATGCCCTCACAGCTGTGAGAGGTGCGCACTTGTCTCCCAGGCCCTGACAGCTCCTGAGGAGCTCTTAAGTGTGAAGCCTCAGATCTGCCAGCTCCTCTGCTTAATCCCAGGTGCCCACACAGCATCTGGTCCATAAGAAGCATTGACTGAGTATCACAATAAATACCTGCTTACACTTGCATCCTGGCTGCAAGGGGCACCAAGCACATCAAGCCAGGGGTCTACCTGGTCTGGGAGGTTGGGGTATATGGGGAGGAGAGTGAGCTAATTTTTAGAAGAAAAGCCACACTTTCATAGCATGTATGTTCCGTGGAAAAAGGAATTTTTCTGTTTTGTTTTGCTTTTGTCTATTTAATTATTGTTATGTCCTCAGGGTGAAATACTGAACAACTGTTAAGGCACAGGCTCTGACCAACAACCAGAACATGTACCAGCCACACACTATGCTGTGGCTGTCAGCTGTATGTCATCGTGGCGAGTAGCTGAAATGACACCCAGACACAGGAGATGTATCATACACAATTGTTAGTGACTGAAAGTCGGGCTCGGTGGCTCAGCCTGTAATCCCACGCCTTTGGGGCACTGAGGTGAGTCGATTGCCTGAGCTCCCACGCCTTTGGGGCACTGAGGTGAGTCGAGACCCGCCTGGGCAACTTGGCAAGACCTCATCTCTACAATAAATCAAAAAATCAGCCGGGCGTGGTAGCGCGCGCCTGTAGTTCTGGCTACTTGGAAGGCTGAGGCAGAAGGATCGCTGGAGCCCAGCAGGTCGAGGCTGCGGTGGCCAGGAGCAGCCACTGCACTCCAGTCTGGGCGACAGAGTGAGACTCCAACTCAAACAAAGAAAAAAGAAAGAATGAGAGGATGTGGAGGATGGTGAGAAAGTGAAAGAACTGCCAACAATCCATTTTCTCTAAACCAGGTAAAGCCTCAGCAGACATAAGCCTAGTTGTGAAGACTCTTGTCGCTGAGTCAGGGTACTTGGCTCCTGGCCAATGTTGACCAAGAACAGAGTGGATGGCACTGTTATGACAGGGAAGAAAAACTGCCTATGGATCTGAGATAAAAATGAGGATATTCTAAAGGAGGTATCAAGAACAGCTTCAGAATTTCAGGGTTGAGGGAAAGGGAACATGAGGAGTGATGGCTCAGTGAGTACAGGTTCCCTTTGGGTTGGTGAAAATGTTTGGGGACTTGATATAGACGGTGCTTGCACAACATTTTGAAGGTACCAAATGGTACAGAATTTTCAAATGGTTAACTTTATGTTATAAATTTTGTCTCAAAAAAATTGGGGGGAAAACAGAATCTTGATGGTTCTGCAACTCAAGAGGACAAAGTGTTGGAGAGCAAAGATGTTGAGAGACTTATGGGGGGTTTTGCTGCTGTGCCTCGTTAACCCTCCTGGAGCCAGGAGTCCAGTGGGAAGTGTCATATTTCACACCAGTAGGACTCCAAGTCCTCCTCTGCCAGGGAGAAAGACAGCTGATGTGGACACCTGCTCAAGGAACTGAAAAGGCAAAGTCTGTACCTATTTGCCAGGAACTTTGGCAGAGGTAGGAGGTAGGATGTGGCTGGTTTGCTTTTGCATGTGGTGGGTGGGTGAAGGTGGAGGTTGGGGGGTATGTGTGGGAGAGACAGAGATAGAGACAAAGGAGAGAGGAAGAGAGCAAGAGCGAGAGATTGGAAAGAGAAGGAGAAGAACAGAGAGGGAGAGGGAGCGATGGCTTTGTCTGACCCGGAGCTGTAGCAGTGGCAGTGGATCAGGCTGGCCATGGGAATGCAGGGGTTCCCAGGGAATGGCCAAATGCTGATTTGTGTACAGGAACCTTTTTGGGCAAGTATAGGGTAGGACACTGGTGGTGTTACAGGTTAAACGTGGGCCATTTTGGTTATATGAAAATAGTTATTTTTAAAAACTTAAGGAAGATATTAAAAAAATTTTTGGTAGCTGAGTTGGGATAAACATAGAAGTCGCTTGAATTTTTTTTCTCTTTTAATTTTTATTTCAAAGTTGTGGGGTACAATTCAGGGCTAGGTATACAAATATTCACTGTGCAAGTACCCTTACTGATGAGGTGTGCCCCCACTTCCCCAGGCAGATATCGACTACTGTCAATCCTACCTCCCCCCCTGCAGTTTCCTGCCACTTTCAATCCTTTTCTTATAGTAATATGGTAGTTGTTCAAGGTCCACTTATGACTGAGAACATGTAATACTCAGTTCTTTGTTTCTGTAAGAGATCACTCAGTATTATAGACTCTAACTCCATCCAGGTTGCTGCGAAGTTCATGATTTTGTTCTTCTTCATGGCTGCATAATATTCCATTGTGTATATGTACCACATTTTTTTATCAAGTCCTCTTTTGATGGGCAGCATGGTTGGTTCCAGGTTCTTGCTATTTTGAACAATGCTGCGATAAACACATATGTGCAGGAATTCATAGGGAAACATAAACGATCAAGAATAGCCAAAACAATCCTCAGCAAAAAAAAAAAACAACAACAACAACAAAGCATGAAGTATCACACTCCCAGACTTTAAACTATACTATAAAGCCACAATAATCAAAACAGCCTGGTATTGGCACAAGAACAGGCATATTGAGATTCCAGAAGCAAAACTTCAATTTCTCAACCAACTCATCTTCAACAAAGCCTCCACCACCCACTACTGGGGAGAGGAGAACCTATTCAGTAAATGGTGCTGGGAAAGCTGGCTGGCCACGTGCAGAAGATTGAAACAGGACCCCTACCTATCCCCATACACAAAAATTAACTCTAAATGGATCACAGACCTAAATGAAAAACCTCAAACTGTAAGAACCTTAGAAAATGCAGGAGACACTCTTATGGAAGTTGGAACTGGCAATCGATTCCTGATCAAAACTCGAAGTGCCCAGGCCATAAGAGAAGATAGACAAGCTTCTGCAAAGCCAAAGAAACCATCAAGAGAGCAGGGAGACAGCCCACAGACTGGGGAAAAATATTTGCTTGAACTTTAAAATACACATTTTTTAGCCAGGCATGGTGGTATGCATCTGTAGTTCCAGCTACTTGGAGGGCTGAGGCAGAAGGATCGCCTAAGCCCAGCAAGTCGAGGCTGCCGTGGCTGTGAGCATGTCACTGCACTCCAGCCTAGGCAACAAGAATGAGACACCAACGCAAAAAAAAAAATGCAAATTTTTCTTCCTTCCTGCCACTGCCCTCGAAATGCAAACTCCCCTTTCCTCTGATAGCTTATCGCCAACTGGTTTGTAAGGCCAATTTTATCTAGCAAGCTGGCGCTGGAGAAAAAAGCAGCTGGTCACAGTAAGTATAAGAAATGAAGGAGTATCTTGTTTCTAAAGAAGCCTTCACGAGATAAAAAACTGAACTCAGTTAAAACTCATAAAATCCCTCAAGTGTACTCACTTTTTAAAATGTAAACCCCTAAAAACAATTTTGCCAACTGTAAATCTGGCAAAGGCCTAACATCCAGGATCTGCAAGGAATTCAAAGGTGCTGAAAGGAAAAAAACAAACAACCCTATTAAAAAGTGGGCAAAAGAAGCCGGGCACAGTGGTTCGTGCCTGTAATCTCAGCACTTTGGGAGACAGAGACAAGAGGATTTCCTGAGGTCCCAGGTTTGAGACCAACCTGGGCAACTTGGCCAGACCGCATCTCTACAATAAATCAAAAGGTTACCCAGCTATGGTGGTGCATGCCTGTAATTCCAGCTACTTGGAGGGTTGAAGTAGAAGGATCACCTTGAGCCCAGCAGACTGAGGCTGTGGTAGCCATGAACATGCCACTGTACTCCAGCCTGGACGACAGAGTGAGACTCTAACTCAAAAAAATAAAAATAAAATAAAAAGTTGGCAAAGATATGAAGAGACACTATCCAGAAGAAGACACATGAGCAGCAAACAGACACATGAAAAAATTTTCAGCCTCACTAATCATCAACGAAATACAAATTAAAACCACACTGAAATACCACTTAACTCCAGTCAGGATGGCAATCATCAATAACTCAAAAAACAATAGGTGCTGGAGAGCACGTGGGGAAAACGGAACACTTCTACACTGTTGGTGGGAGTGTAAACTAGTACAACCTCTGTGGGAAAAAGTATGACGATTTCTAAAAAATCTAAATATTCACCTCCCATATGACTCAGCAATCCCTCTTCTGGGAACATGCCCAGAGGAACTCACATCACTCTATGAAAAAGATACCTGCACACACACGCTTATTGCAGCATTAATCACAATAGCAAAAACATGGAACCAACCGTGCTGCCCATCAAATTTGGACTGGATAAAGAAAATGTGGTACAGATACACGATGGAATATTATCAGCCATAAAGAAAAACAAAATTATGGACTTTGCAGCAACTTGAATGGATTCAGAGTCTATAATACTCAGTGATTTATCACAGGAAAAAAAAGATCTGAGTATTATATGTACTCACTCATAAGCGGACCCTGAACATTTATCACAATACTGTAAGAAAGGGATAGGCAATAGTAGAACACTGCCAGGGGAAGGAGGGGGGCACATAACATCAATAAGGGTACCCAAACTTTACTGGCACAATGCCACTTATGTACCTAATCCTGAATTGTACCTCACACCCTTAAAATAAAAATAATAATAATAAAAAATAAGTAAAGTTTAAAAAGAAAAGAAAATGTAAACACCTTTCTTGTGGTGTTTAAGTTTAAATTTATATACTATGTAATCATTAGTCGGGTCTTGTGTAAACCAGAACTCACTGTACATAAATAATAAATTATAACTGAATTTTAAAAATTCAGCCTGGAATTATATTTTAAAACATGTAACTTAAAAAAAACAAGATTAATGTAATCTAAACACTGGTTTATGTCAGTAGGTATTGAGAAGACTGAATGCTAATTTTAAAACTCTAAGTAATAGTCACAGGGCATGTAGACCTTGTTCATCAATAGTTAAAAATAAATAAAACCTTGCCTGTTTTAGCTATAAATAATAAATATCAAATCAGCCTGGCCAGGTTCAGTATCTTGACCTGTAATCCCAGCACTTTGGGAGGCCAAGGAGATTGAATTGAATTCAAGACTAGTCCGGGCAACTTGGCAAGACCTCATCTCTACAATAAATCAAAAATTAGCTGGTCATGGTAGCATGTGCCTGTAATTCTGGCTATTTGGAAGGCTGAGGCAGAAGGATCGCCAAAGCTTAGCAAGTCGATGATGAGGTGGCCATGAGTGTACCACTGCACTCCAGCCTGGGCTAAAGAGTGAGTCTCTGACTCAAAAAAAATAAAAAATAAAAAATCTGCCTGACCGAACAAGTTTTTGATGATAATGCGACACATCTTCCTGTAACCTGGTTACAAAATAAAAATGCCCATTTTCTCCCAGTTCTCTGCCTCCCATCTTTGACCACGTGGGATTAGCTGATTTATTAAATTGGGCCATAAAATCTGATGACTTCCCAGGGACCCTGCTGCTTGCAGCTGGTTAGTGTCAATGGGACAGTTCCCTGGAGACCCCTGGCAACTGCCCTTTTCTCCGAGAATTCGGCAAGACACATTCCTACTGACGACAGTCAAGGTTCCTTGGCAAGGCTGGGGGAGAAAGAGATTTGGAGTGTTATTTCAGGGCTGCAAGTTCTAAGATAAATGCCGTTAAGCCTTTACTGGTGTATGTGTGTCTGTGTCTGTGTGCAAGTGTTGGAGGCAAAACCATTAAGAAAGGAAATCCCTCTCCATTATAAACTTGGGTTCCAGTCCAGGTCAAAGACAAGGGCACTCTTCTCTTTGGTCTGTGAAAACAGGTAGTCTCGGGTGACTGAGAGTCTCACAAACATGTCATGGGAATTGTCCCCATGACATGCAAAGGCCTCATAGGAAACATCAAAAACATTTAGTCTGGGACCCATGTCCTGTCCAGGGGGCACAAATAAGGACTGGTCATCTGGTACTCCAAGGCCCCATGATTGCCTCCAGCATTCAATGGGAAAACTGAGATGGGGAAAAGGAAGAGAGATGATTGTCAGTGTCACAGCCAACAGCAGCACTCTCCATAGGCAGCATATTCTTCACCACCACACTTCTTTAGGCCCTAAGACAGGTTCAGTCAACCCCTCACGGTCAACATTTTTCCTGCAAAAGAAGTCAGTCTGCCTCTCGGTGTCTGCATCCTATCTCTCCTCTGGAACTTTCAGTCATTGTCCAGTCTCCTCCTTGGGTTTTACTGTTTGTCTTATGTTTTAAAAAAAGTTCAAAGTCATGCCAGATTTTCTAAAACTCCAACTGGTTAAATATTAAGGCCTATGGTTGTGCACATTTTGAAGCTAATAAGCAAATTGCAACAAGGAAATTCCAAAGCTCAAATGGTTAACCTGGCAACTATGGGGTAAAATAAAGTCTTCTAAGCTCTCTGTTTCTCTCTTTTCTTTTTTGCCTGCTTTAAATTTGCTGGTAACTATGCTATTGGTGTTGAAATAAAACTTAGTTTCAAGGTTACTTGGGATTTTGTTTTCCTTTTACAGTTCAGCCAGTTTTAACTAAAATATAGACATTGAAAACTCATTTAAAAAAAGAAAAAAGAGGTTTAAAAAAAGTTTTAAAAACTAAACTGCCATGAAAACTGCTTTACCTCAGTTTTGGTCCATGGCCTTTATTAAATCACCTATCAGGGCAAAGTTTAGCCATGCAAACAGGTTCCAATCTTGTCAGAGATATAATTTGGATCAGGGATCTTTTGTAAAATGGTAAGTTTATTGCTACATCATGGTTAAGACTCAAAAGCAAAAGCTATTAAATCTTTGTTTATGTGTATCTTTGTTTATGTGTATTATGTGTATCTTTGTTTATGTGTAAATCTTTGTTTATGTAGGTTTAAATGTGTTTACATGTATGTGCATGTTATGTGCTTTGTCTCACATGCTACCAAATTGACTGATAGGTAAATAAGTATGCATAAATTAAATAAATGAATCTAAATGCTTTCCAAGGTTATGTGACTTTAATGATCTTTGGTAAATAAAAATGTCTTTGAAATTATCAACATACATTTTTGTCTGGGTCTACCAATTAAATAAGTTTTACATTTGTCTTTTCTAAATATTTTAAAGTATCAGGGTTTGGCATGAGGGTTATAAAACTATAAACCAAAATAATCTTTATTTGTATAAATTGTTTTTAACAAGTAAGACTAATTTTAAATTGTTGGTTCAATGAAAACAGCTGAATCTTCTGAATCATTGGTAAAATGCCCATGTACTTAAGGTTCTTACTTAGAAAACACCTGATGCTCACAGGGTTTAAAAATAATTAACCAGGAGGTAAAGTAATAACTAGCTTTGTCTAAGCTCTCAGTTTTCATAAATAATTAAGCAAACTGCTAAAAATAATTAAATTAAGTAAATATAAATCAGGTGATGGTTATGAGTAAGCTTCAAATTTTTAATTTAAATTCCAATTTAAATTTTAATTTAAATTCTTTTAAAGCTCATTATATGTCTAGGTCACTTTCAATTTTAAAAATTATAATATAAAAAAATTTCTAAAAATTATATAAAGGGGTCTCATCTATAAATGCTAATATCTAACAGATAGTTCAGAATTGTTTGCTTCTTAAGTTTTCACTAAAATCTAAGGTCATTTTATGTCATCCAAAGGTTACTTATTTTTTAAAAAATTTAAAAACCAGTAGGAATCAAAACACCCTGGTATTGGTACAAGAACAGGCATATAGATCAATGGAATAGAATTAAGATCCCAGAAGTAAAACCTCAATTTCTCAACCAACTCATCTTTGACAAAGCCTCCACCACCCACTACTGGGGAGAAGAGAACCTATTCAGTAAATGGTTCTGGGAAAGCTGACTGACCACATGCAGAAGATTGAAACAGGGCCCCAACCTATCCCCATACACAAAAATTAACTCTAAATGGATCACAGACCTAAATGTAAAACCTCAAACTGTAAGAACCTTAGAAAATGCAGGAGACATTCTTATGGACGTTGGAACTGGCAATCGATTCCTGATCAAAACCTGAAGTGCCCAGGCCATAAGAGATAAGATAGATAAGTGGGACCTCATTAAACTGACAAGCTTCTGCAAAGCCAAAGAAACCATCAAGAGAGCAGGGAGACAGCCTACAGACTGGGAAAAATTATTTGTCAACTCCATATCTGACAAAGGCCTAACATCAAGAATCTACAAGGAACTCAAATATGCTGGAAAAAAACAAACAGCCCCATTACAAAGTGGACAAAAGATATGAATAAACACTTCTCAAAAGATGACATATGAGCAGCCAACAGACACATGAAAAAATGTTCAGCCTCACTAGTCATCAAGGAGATGCAAATTAAAACTACACTGAGACACCACCTAACTCCAGTCAGAATGGCCATTATCAATAACACAAAAAATAACAGATGCTGGAGAAGATGTACCAAAAAGGGAAACCACTTCTACACTGTTGGTGGGAATGTAAACTAGCACAGCCTCTGTGGAAATCAGGGTGGCGATTCCTAAAACTCCTAAAAATTGACCTTCCATATTGAAAGATGCAGGGAACCGTCAGAAGGGCGTCTCCGGAGATGGTACTAACACTATATAGAACCAAACAAAGACAACAAAGGCCCTAAGCTCCTGCTTTTCCTGTGCGAGCGAAACTTAAACCTATGCACAAATATTATCTCCCTATAGGAATACTACCTCATAGCCCCCTCCAATAAAGACCCTAATACAGCACTGGCCAGCCCTCGCCTGGCCCCGGCACAGCACTGGCCACCCCCTCCCAAACCGATAAATACAGACCTTTCTCGCGGTCTCTCTCTCACTCTCCCTCCCCAACCAGGTGGGAGGTCTCTCTCTGTAGCTGCTGCTCTAATAAATCTCTTGGCCTCAAAGGGTGTTGAGTCTCGCTGCGCGCGCCACCATCTTTCACATATGATCCCACAATCCCCTACTGGAAGAACTCAGGTCACTCTATAAAAAAGATACCTGCACGCATATGTTTATCGCAGCATTGTTCAAAATAGCAAGAACATGGAACCAACTGTGCTGCCCATCAAAAGAGGACTGGATTTTAAAAATGTGGTACATATACACAATGGAATATTACACAGCCATAAAGAAGAACAAAATCATGAACTTCGCAGCAACGTGGATGGAATTAGAGCTTATTATACTGAGTGATCTCTCACAGAAACAAAGAGCTGAGTATCACATGTTCTCACTCATAAGTGTACCTTGAACAACTACCATATTACTGTAGGAAAAGGATTGAAAGCAGCAGGAAACTGTGAGGAGGGGGGTGTGGGGGACAGCTGGGATTGACGGTAGTCAATATCCACCTGGGGAAGGGGACTTGCACAATGAACATTTGTATACCTAACCATGAATTGTACCCCACAATTTCAAAATAAAAATTAGAAAAAAACCAGTAAGTAAAAGAAAAAAATATTTTATTTATTTATTTGAGTAGGAGTCTCACTCGGTCACCCTGGCTGGACTGCAGTGGCATGCTGCTCAAAGCCACTGCAGCATTAACCTGCTGGGTTCAGGCAATCCTTTCACCTCAGCCTTCCAAGTAGCTGGAACTACAGGTATGAGTCACCATGCCCAGCTAATTTTTCTATTTACTGTAGAGACAAGGTCTCACCACGTTGCCCAGGCTGGTCTTGAACGTGTGGGCTCAGGGAATCCTCTCACCTTGGCCTCCAAAGTGCTGGGATTACAGACTTGAGGCACCGAGCTCAGCACAAAAAAAAATATTTTAAAAGGTTATGCGTAGAAAATAATTTTGTATGTAAAAAAAATTGTATGTAATAAACTTTGTCCTAAAGTGAAATAACTGGTTATTTAGGAAAAAGGAAAGTATAGGGCCAAAAAGTCCAAGCCTGTCATAAAACAGTCTGTGTAAATGACGATCAGGTCATGAAGGAGAACTTATAAAAGAAATTTTGTATATAATTAAGTTGGTTACATTAGATTGATGCATATGTTTGTAGTGTTTTTTAGCTGTTTTAGATGGTCTTCCTCAAAGCCCTGTGGTTTTCCTGAACATGGAGAATCACTCAGGTCAAAGTGGCCATCTTTAAAACAACAAAACCATTTTCTTGCTGTGCTTTCCCTGATGGCATTCTCCCCATACCTGGCACACATGTTTCGAGCCGCTTGCACTGCCTTTTTCCCTGTTAACCTCAAAGACTATGTTGGAAGTGTTTGTTTTTTTTCACTTGACTCTCCATCTTCTTTAGCAAATATTAATTTGCTCTTAATAAAACTACAAGAGGTTTCAATTTATAATTCTATAACCTTTTTCTTTTTTGAAACTTTCCTAACTTGTATCAACTTGTCTCACTGCTTTCAGCTTTTTCTCTCTTTAAGAAGGCTTGAAAGAATAACGCTGTCCACTGTTCTGTCAGCTCCTGTAACTTTTATTTCCAGTTCTAACTGTTGTTAAGGCCTGATGTTAAAATGTTTTATCTTAAAAAGTTTTTTTTAACATTTTTTAATTGCTTTAAAAAACTAAGCTTTAAAATATTAAAGTTTTTACATCCTTGTAACTTTTGGTATTGCTTTTAAAATGTACCACCTTGGTTAAATAGATTTTTTTTACAGTAATTTGTAATTTTATTTTAGTAAAATATTCTAAGTTTTTTACATTTTTAGTAAATTTTCTATTAACTAGTCCTTGTGCTGTTAAGTTACAGGGCTTTGGCTCCTAAGATTGAAAAAACAAACCAAACAGCAACTCTTGCTAAGTCCCACCAGTCAGAGCCTCATCTTCATGCCCGGGAGAAGGTGACAATCAAAATAAAC
>NW_007233961.1:0-7071 GCF_000164805.1 Carlito syrichta | reverse complement strand
GAGTTGAGGTCCTGTGGAGCTTGGGTCAGGGAATGCCGCTGGGACTGGCAGAGGATCAGTTGGGGAAACCAACCCTACCTGCTGTCACTGCTAAATAAGATGGCCCACATCGATCAGCATGGAAAGCCAGGTGCAGGGCTGGGCCACTGGCTCATGCCTAGAAGCCCAGCACTTAGGGAGGCCGAGGCAAGAAGATTGCCTGAGCCCAAGAAGTTCAAGACCAGCTTGGGCAACATGGCAAGATCTTGTCTCTACAACACATAAAAAAATGAGCCGGGTGTGGTGGCATGCACCTTGTAGTCCCAGCTGTTTGGAAGGTGAGGTGGAAGAATCGCCTGAGTCCAGCAGGTTGAGGGTGTGGTGCGCCATGATTGTGCCACTGTACTCCAGCATGGGTGACAGAGTGAAACTCTGACTCAAAAACAAACAAACAAAAAAACTGCAGAGACCAGTGCAGGCATCACTTACCTTTGTACCTGAATGGGAGTAAGGGGAGAGGAATCTGGTGGTCTCTCAGAGCCTGGCAGCCCCTTTCCCTGTGAATTTACAGTGCAACACTCAGTGACGCTTCTGGTTTGATATTTTTAACTTTTGGGACAAGAGAGTTTTCGAGAAGAGCTTTTTGACACCCTCATGTCTTCTGTGTCCTCTGGTCTCCCCTCCAGAAACCCTGCCTGTGGCGTCTAGCTCTTCCGATCCCATCCTGCCTGGTGTGGGATGTCCTGTCCATCTCCCTGACGTGGCCACAAGCTACCAATTACCAAGGGCAGGGTTAGGGCTTGGCCCCTTGGCTCCTTGCCCACCACCCACACCAAGGACAGGACAAAAAGCTAAGCAGTGTTTCTGAATGAAACCTGAGGGTTAGCTCTTGAGAGGGCAGCTGGACACCACCACCCCGAGCCTCCCCAGGGCTGTCCTGGCCCTGAGGCCTCACCTTCATCTCGCCAAAATGGAGCGGGCTCTGCACTTTGTGGGCCTGGATCACACTGAGGCCAGTGTCACTGCCTGTGGTCATCACCCCTTGACAGTGACTGCAGTAACCATGTAGCTTGACGAAGACCAACTGAAGTTCCCTCTGTCATGGGCCTACAGATGAAGAAACATCATGGGACCAGCCACCAGCCCTGTGCCCACTGGGGAAGCCAGGGGGCCGGAGACACATGTGTGCACATGCACACACACTCACCTGCTCACACTCCACATGCATGTACACACTCACATATTTACCCTTATTCACCCACTCACGATTCATACCCACATGTTCACACTCACACCGACCCCTCACTCACTCATTCTCATACTCGCATTCACACCCACAGGCTCACACCCACACACATGCTCACCTATTTGCCATTCATATCCATAGGCTCACATGCATACCCATTCACATACATGCTCACACGAACCATTGTCTCATGTACACATGCACACTCACGTTCACCTACACTCATGCTCATATACACATGTTCACGCTCAGTCACAACCATTCACACTCACTCTCACACATACTCACTCACATGTGCACACACATGCTTACCCACTCACACATTTAATCACACACTCAGTCACATGCTCACCCACACACTCACATGTTCACACTCACCAGACACACAGGCTCACGGACTCACACATCTACACACAATTACCCAATCACATTCATGCACACACACACTCATACATGCTCACTCACACCGCTCACCCATTCACACCCCCATGCTCACACACGTTACCCTCTCACTCATCTACATTCACCCACTCACACATGCATTCACACTCTCTTACTGGCTTACCCTCACACACATACTCACACACCCTCACCCACTCACACTTTGTCACATAACTCATACACATCCACACTCATATGCACATATAGACCGATACACACACTCAAACACATACGAACTCACATGCTCAAAAACACCTATGCCTACTCTCTCTCACATATACTGCATGGAAAAACATGGCATCAGGCTGTGCATCATCAGAGGATCCCTCTGCCCTCACTCTTTCCACACTGTCTTGTTTCTGATTCTCATATTCTGGGCACCTTGTGACTGACATACACAGACACACATGCCCAAGTCAGTGGCCCCAGAACCCAGTGGCCTCCCCCAGAGCTCAGGCTCTGTCCCTCCAGGAGGACAACAGGACTGACGGGCCCTGTGCTGACCACAAGAACTTGAGTCCCATCCGAGGTGAGTCCTGCCAGCTAAAGCCATGTGGGAACATGAAGGTCAGAGCACTGACACTTGGTGTGTGACAGGGTCGGAAATGACCTTCTTAGGAATTTGATATTTGCATCTAAGGGTATATACATATGGCTTTCAAAAACCAGTTTTTAAAAACTAATTGTTCAGTGGAATTCAAATCTATATTCCAGGATTTCTTTATTGTATTTTCTTTGCTGTATTTTCTAGCTTCTAGTCTTTGGAGTTTTCCTGATTACCCACATTATATTGCTATGATGGAAACCTCAAGAAATCCAGAATCATAAAGACTGTGACTTAAAATTCTTTCCAGCCACTAGAGAGTAATATTAAAAATAACAGAATGGGCAAAAGCCACAATCCCATGGAAACACCCAAAGGAATGTACCCAGGGATGGGGGTGTCTGTACCTTTATTACATACTGACATGTGGCAGATTTTGGTTGCCATGGAAATGTCAAGATGTTGGGATGGAGGGTTATGGAGATGTGAGTGTCCACTTCCTGCTCGTTCCACACCGGTACCCATAGCATATGGACCCCTTTGTCCTACAAGGTGTGAGGTCACCACACATCACTATGACAACCAGATCATCAGCAGTTTTTCCCGTTCACCCGGACACTCACCCCTCCTTGAGGATCAGTCCACAAAAGTGGATTTGTGCTGGTGGAAGAATGGAAAAGAAGATGCCAGGCACATTACAGCCTTTCCATGGCTATACAGTATTGTAAGTATTTAACAGGCTACACTCCCATCTAGTGGAGAGAGAGAATACATTAAAAATGCAGGTGTGGCTGGGCTCAGTGGCTCAGCCTGTAACCCTGCGCTTTGGGAGGCCGAGTGAGTGGATTGCCTGAGTCTGCGGGTTCAAGACCCGCCTGGGCAACTTAGTGAGACCTTATCTCTACAATAAATCAAAAAATTAGCCAGGTGTGGTAGCACATACCTGTAGTTCCAGTTACTTGGAAGGCTGAGGTGGAAGGATCGCCAGAGCCCAGCAGGTTGAGGCTGCGTTGGCCAGAAGCGTGCCACTGCACTCCAGTCTGGGCGACAGAGTGAGACTCCAACTCAAAAAAAAAAATAAATTGCAGGTGTATATCTTCAAACTTCCTAACTTGAAGGCTCATATGTAGAGGACTTACTGCACTTAACAAAACTCCACTCCCATGAATTCATTTTGCTGTCAACAGTCCAGGCAGTAAGGCCTTAGGGCCTCTGATGACAAACTGAGCCCTGAGACAGGTGGCAGCAGACCCGAGTTTGCTAGCAGTCAGTGGTGGATCGGGGCAAAACCCAATCCCATGTGATTGACTTGCTGACATCAAAGGGACATATACTCCAAGTAACTGAAAGCAGGGACTTGGACATTGGCATACCCATGCTGACAGCAGCATTATTCACAACAGCCATAAGGTGCAGGCAACTGACCATTGACCAAGAGTCCATCCACAGACGAATGGATAACAAAACATGGTGTATTCACACAGTGGAATATCATTCAGTCTTAAAAGGGAAGAGAAATCTGACACATGCTACAGCATAGATACACCTTGAGAACACCGTGCCGACTGAAATACACAAGTCACAAAATGATAGCTGTGTAAGACTCCACTTACATGAGGTACTCAGAGTATCCAAATACATGGAGATAGGTAGTAGAATGGAGGCGAGGGGGAAGGGAAGGGGGAGCAGGTATTTGATGGGGACAGAGCTTCACTTTGGGAAGACAAAATCATTCTGGATGCAGATGGTGGAGACAGTTGCACAACACTGTGAATGTGCTTAATGTCTTGAAGTAGACACTTAAAATGATCAATATGGTAAATTTAGATTAATAAAATGGACAGGGGAAGACCCGCCATGGTTACCGATTCACTGACACACCTGTAATCCTCCCTTGTCCGATCTTTTTGTGAATGAAGGTTTCCACCATTAGGTAACTGGGTTCAGAAGGTCGTTCTCCAAAATCAGCAACCGAACTTCTGCAAGTTGCATATTCTTGGCATAATGAGAGTGGGAAAAGCAAGGGGGGTCAGGGGTGAGAGAGGCAGTGTGGGTTACAGAGTTTTTAAAAATCTTGGAACGGAGAAATAGAGTAAAGAAATAAGATGTCGGCCGGGCTCAACGGCCCAGCCTGTAATCCCAGCACTTCGGGGGGCCGAGGCGAGTGGATTGCCTGAGCCTGCAGGTGCGAGACCAGCCCTGGCAACTTGGCGAGACCTCGTCTCTACAATAATCCAAAAATTTAGACGGGGTGGCAGCTCACGCCTGTAGTTCTAGTTACTTGGAAGGCTGAAGCAGAAGGACAGCCAGAGCCCAGCAGGTCAACACTGGGGTGGCCGTGAGCATGCCACTGCACTCCAGCCAAAGCAATGGAGTGAAACTCCAACTCAAAAAAAAAACAACAACAAAAAACAAATCAGAAATAAGACGTCACTGCCACACTGTCACCTTCAGACACCAGAGATCCCAAGGGAATCCTGGATATATGGCAGGCATGCATACAAAGGTTGTTACCCAAACACACTGAGCCCCTCACTGTACATTATGTATGCTATATCTCAACTATAAATGATAATAATAAAACAGAGGAGTCACAGCAAATCCTATGAATGCCATGGCCACCAGGAGTTCAAGTTTTCTCCCAACAAAAGCTTCATAGTTTAGGGAAGTTGAGAAGCTCCAGGCCAACCTGCACAGGAAGGGAGGTGTGTGTCTGTGATGCATCCTTGACCTCTGTTCCTTGGCCTCTTCCCCTGACCACCCCTCATGCCCCACACGGGGACCTCTTCCATCCTCAGGAAAATCTGTGAGAGACTTTGCAATGGGAGAAAGACCACTAGGCATCCTGTCCTGTGTACAGCCCCAGGGCATCAGATGCTCCAAGGACCTGAACCTTCCACTGTCTTTGGTCTGTTTGAGAGTCCTATATTAAGTTGCAGGAAAATGATGACAAAGCTAATGGCTCTTGTTCACAGAAATCAAAATGCATTTTCTGGGGTGGAGGTGCAACAGATCATCATCCTGTAGGACATGGGACAGTTCTGCATCTCTTCATAAGTGCATTTCAGCACCCCCAATGGCCTATACACACGTCTGCTCTTACAATTCTTATTAGAGCCTGCTACAACATCTTACAGGCTTCATCACTTATTAGAGCCTGCTACAATATCTTACAGTCTTCCGCACTTAACATCAAGCTCAATAATATCTCTCACACATTAAAACGAAAAAAAAAGAAAATGTACCCAGCACCCGGCATGGGCTGGGTTCTGTGGCAGGTGCTTTTCAGTGCAGGAGGCAGGAAAGGCCATTGGTTGACCACAGGCAGGACAACACATTTTCCCTTCCACCCTTAGGCACCACACAGAGCAAAATTCTCCAAATAGTACCTGCAGCATCCTGCAGGATTAGCTCCCATCACATGGCATGTCCCTGTTTCCAAAACCCTCCAGGACTCCCAGGAGACTGGCTAAGCCACTACACAGAGATTTCTCTCTATCCCTTTACAAAGTACCACAACCTTCCTGCCGATGCTCCAGGAACTGGAGCAGAACCCAAAGATCTCCGGGCTACACAGTCCAATATGAGGTGCAGGTGGGGTGGACAAGGAGGAGCCAGGACCCTGGGTAAACTCACCCCCCATAGTCCTTTCCTCTGTGCCACCCCTGAGAACAGGACGCTAATGATGAGTCCGGGATGTGGTGGGCTGGGGGTATCTCAGGGAGTGAGGAGTCCTAGCCCTCCACAGATGGGACCATTGGGCGCCAGTATCAGGGCTCCAGCTGGGGCACAGGAAAAGATTTAAAGGAAGACATCTGGGGGCTCCCAGGTACTATCAGAGCTCCAAGTCCTTGGTGTGTCCCTATACTGTAGTGGGGGGCACCTGTTGGAAACAGGCTAGTTATCGAGAAGAACCCTGTACTAGGACCTCCCTCAAAACTAAGAACAAGCAAATGTTCTGCAAATCTGGAGATGGTGGCTCTAGGACTTCGACCAGTTCTCCCAGATCATGGCTCAAACCAAATCAGACAAAGAAATATGGACTCACACCCTGAAGTCACAGTGAGGCATCTCACTTCCACTATTCAACATAGCTACAGGTGTGGGCAGGAACATTCAGTCTGTCACTACCCCGGTGCCCCAGCCACCCATTCCTGGGCTTACCCTGAAGACAGCTCCTGGATGTCACCCTGATGCCATCCCGGAAGCCCCGGCCTTCCCCCACCTGGACTCAACCTGTAGACAGCCGCTTGGATGTCACCCCAACATCACCCAGAAGCCCTGACCTCCCCACACCTGGGCTCGCCTTTGACACAGTCTCCTTGACATGGCCCTTAAGCTTAGTGCTCCCAATCTTCATGCCGGACACCAGGACCCTTGCTTGGCCACCTTCTCCACCTCCGAGCTATAGGAAGGAGGTGTGTACATGGATTCCAAGAACACAAGGGTTCTGGGAAACGAGTGCTACATCCAGTCTCATTGGTCAAACCCAAACACAAGACTTCTCAGCATCTAACACAACCTTCGTTGTCTACTGGTACCTCCCACTGGGTGTCAGATGCTGAAATGAGGGGTGTTGCCCTAGGTCAGGGCTGCTTCGAGATACGTCCCTGCAACCTCCTACGTCAGAACTGCCAACTTCCTTGTGAAAAGTACAGATTCCTGGCCCCCAGCCCAGCCTTTGACTCCAAGAAGCCTGGGAATCTTCATCATATCAAAAGGCACACATGAGGATAACTGCTGACATCTGAGACCACTGACTCAGTCCAAATGGGAAAAGTGAGACCCTGGGAAATTAAGCAGCAGCCTGAGACCACAGCCCTACCAAAGTGGTGTCAGAAAGGCCCTCATTCTCCCTGAG
>NW_007233960.1:0-4019 GCF_000164805.1 Carlito syrichta | reverse complement strand
GGACCTTTAACCTCCAATGTAATACTGTAAGAAAATGACTGACAGTAGTGGGAAACTAAGGGGGGGGAGATGGGATTAACAGTAGCAAATATCTGTCTGGTGATGGGGAAACACCTCTTATCAACAGGGTGCCTGAATGAAACACATTTGTATACCTAACCCTTAACTGTACTCCACAACATCATAATAAAAAATATTGATTAAAAAAGAAAGAAATCAAAATATATATAGATATATTTTGAAGGCCGAGTCCCTTGTAGTATACTCCTAATTTGTTCCTACAGATAAAACTGTCAACCAGTTTTTATCTGAAAGTCTTATTGATCTCCTACATAAAACAAGGTACTCTTCTTCTATTTTGGGGTATGTTCAGGGAAAATGGAAGTGAACAAAAAAGAAAATATACTCATCCTCTAGTTGGGAAATGGAGGTGAACAAAAATTAGCAAATATAAGTATAAACACATGAATAAAAATTATGTAATTTGGTAAAATAAATAGTATGTAAGGTAAGTAGTATGGGGAAATCAAATGCAGGGCAGAGGGAGGAAGAGTGGTAGTTGATAGGGGGAGGTAACACTTGATAATTATACTGGAAGTGAAATTCAAGAAGGAACATGAAGGGTTCTAGAAACCACCAAGGTGCATATCTGGAAAATGAGTGTTTCAGGCAGATGAAATAACCAGATGGGAAGACCATAAGGCAAGACATTCCACAGAGTATTCAAGAAACAGAAAGGACATTAGTGTGTTTGTAAAAAGAAAAGAAGGTTTAATGTGGAGAGGAGAAAATGATGTAATCAGGAAGTAAATGGACAGTTGAGAATCCAGGACTTTGGGTGCATTTTGAGTACTTTGGCTTTTGCTTAGTATAGTCTGTTGAAGAGGTTTGAATGATATGATCTGACTTATGTTTTGGGAGATGCTCTATAAAAGTCACATTGATTAGAGACAGCCAGGAGAGTCAGGACAAGATTGGGAAGACGAGTAATTGTTCAAAAAATTGATTTACTCTAAGTTGTTAGATCTGGCATTGACAAGACAGGTCTATAGATCATTTTGAATGACCTGTAAGCTAAGCATAATTCTAACATGTTTAAAGGGTCCTGAAGAAGGAGAAAGGGGAAGAGGAAAAGCAGGAGGAGGAGGAGAAAAAAGGGAATGAGAAGGAAGAAAAGGAATTGCAAAAACTGTGTATGGACCACAAAGCCAAAAATCTTCCAAATCTGGAAAGTGTTTGCCTGCCGTGACCCACGCAGCTGCCTTGAGGGTCCCGAGAGAGAGCAGCAAGACATTAAAAAAGTCACAGACCTGAAAACATGAAGAAAAGCTGGGGCCAGGTAGGACACTTTCCTCTGATGGAGGCGAAGTGACCCTGAACTAGCTCAACATGTTTATTTTATAACCAAGCACAAAGAAAGTTGGAAGGGATTCAAGGTCTGTGAGGGAGCCATAACAGAATTTTGTTGCTACCTGAAAGGTGAGCTGTTCCATGGTTATATTGTTGTAGTTAAGGCTTTATCTGTACTATTTGCACCCAGTCGTGTGGGCATCTGAGATGCTGTTCCATGTAGCAGGCTGCTTTCCTTGCTCTTTGGCTAGGATGCAGAGCAACCAAGTGAGACCTTGCCTTCACTTGGGGCCTTGCCTTGCTCAAGGCCTACTCTCCAGACAGTGTTCATTCACTCCCCCCATTTGCCAAAATTTGAAGTCAAGCATCTGACAGCAGGTTCTCAACCGAATTTTTCAGAGAAGGAATACATGAGAGAATTAGTTGCCAAATATGTTGTAAAGTGATGGGAGTTGAGAAATATCTATGGCTTCATTCCCAAGTTTCACCAAAAGACTATTAATGTCCATTGAGTTATTGACTAGTAGACTGGTTTCTAGGACAGACAAACAGAAGGCATCTAATTAGAACAATATTTGTTTAAATAGCACAGGAAGAAAATAATAACACAAAATCATTTTATGGAATTTACATATATATTTTTATGCTAATGACCAAAATTTAATCTTGAAATATAGTACATGGGATAGATAGAATTTCCCCATTAGAAATTAACACAACCAGTTTATTACAGCACTATTCACAATTGTAAAACATGGAGCCGCACTGCCCATCAAAAGTAGACCGGATAAAAAAATGTGGTACATATACACAATGGAATATTGCACAGACATAAAGAAGGACAACATTATGAACTTCTCAGTAACTTGGATGGTTTAGAGTCCACAATACTCAGTGATCCATCACAGACACAAAGAAATGATAAAAACATGTTCCCACTCATAAGTGGACACTGAACAATTATCATAATACTAGAAGAAAGAGCCGGGTTTGGTGGCTCAGCCTGTTATCCCATGCCTTGAGAGGCTGAGGTGAGTGAATTGCCTGAGCCTAGAGGTTTGAGATCCGCCTGGGCAACTTGGTGAGACCTCATCTCTACAATAAATCAAAAAATTAGCCGGATGTGGTAGTGTGTGCCTGTAGTTCCAGCTACTTGGAAGGTTGAGGTGGAAGGATCACTGGAGCCCAGCAGGTCGAGGCTGCAGTGGCCAGGAGCAGCTACTGCACTCCAGTCTGAGCAACAGAGTGAGACTCCAACTCAAAAAAAAAAAAAAATACTAGAAGAAAGGGATTGGCAGTAGTGGGAAACTGCCAGGGCAGGGGTGAGGGACACATTTCATCAATAAGCGTAATTTGTCTCAAACCAGGTCAAGTGGGGACCAAAGTGAGGCCCAAACCTGTACAATAACCATTTGTATTCTTAACCCAGAATTATGCTACTCATTTTTCAAATAAAAAAGAGAAATGACCATATCCAAAATCCTTAGTGATTGATTTCTCAATAGAATAAGTGTAATATATTGTTTTAAAAAAGTATGACATGAAGCTGGGCTCGGTGGCTCAGCCTGTAATCCCACGCCTTTGGGAGGCTGAGGTGAGTGGATTGCCTGAGCCCGCGGGTTCGAGACCCACCTGGGCAGGCGAGACCTCATCTCTACAATAAATAAAAAAATTAGCCAGGCGTGGTAGCGCGCGCCTGTAATTCTGGCTATTCGGAAAGCTGAGGAGGAAGGATTACCGGAGCCCAGCAGGTCGAGGCTGTGGTGGCTGGGAGCGGCCACTGCACTCCAGTCTGGGCGACAGAGTGAGACTCCAACTCAAAAAAAAAAAAAGTATGACATGTCATCACATATTGTCAGAGTTCCTATAGAAAGTCTGGGTCCAACATTTGCTCCAGCTTATTTTTTTTCAAACAAGCAAAATCAAGAGATTATTCCTTATTGAACTCTTCTCAAATGATATCAAGAAACTATAGTTCACTTGAAGCCATTTCTGCACCTGGAGACATTAGAAAGTGCTTATACTATTTATCTTCTTTTCAAACAGAATTAGGGTCTGGGCAATACAGTTTTGTGTCTTAACCAATTCAGCCTTGTTGGGGATGGAAGTCCACATGTTCTCTGACAAATAAATATTGTGAGCAGAAGACTAAAAACAATTGTGTAGTAAGTTGATTAGGTCAGCATAATTTTTTAAGTGAAAAATCTAAAAAACTATTTTTACTAATCTCTGACTCTTAGTTTTCCCTGTATTTGTCTGGTATACAACCTCAGCTGAAGAGGGAAAATAAGCCAATGAAACCACTCAAAGAAACAAGATTTGAACTAGGTGAAGTCGTGTATAATCTCCAGTTCACTTTTGTCATACTGATGTCTTCAATTCCTGGGAAAATAATACTTGTTTTCCTGATCCTTACACCCAAGAGTCAATGTTTCCTCTCTTGGGCATAAAAGTGTCAAGAGTAATATTTACTTGACAATAATGTGTAAGGAAAGGTAAACCTAGTTGGCGTGCTCACAATGACCACATTGTGTGATCATATTTTCTTCCTAAACATTGCTCCACAATTAACATGCAAATAAATGATGTGATTTCTTCCTAGACATATTCCAAGAAGGCCAAAGAAACTGGCTTCTTATCCATATAGAAAAATCTTCTGGTAAATTTCT
>NW_007233959.1:0-14557 GCF_000164805.1 Carlito syrichta | reverse complement strand
AGCCTTTCACTCTCAAGGAGGACTTTCTGGACATAAGACCATCCATACTGGAGGGAAATCTTACAAGTGTCAAGAATGTGGCAAAATGTTTCACTCTCACAGTGGATTTGCTGGACATATGAACATCCACAGTGGAGAGAAACCCTACAAATGTGAAAAATGTGGCAAAGCCTTTCATTGGAAATCAGGTCTTATTCAACATCAGAGTATTCACACTGGAGAGAAACCCTACAAATGTGAAAAATGTGGCCAAGCCTTTCGTTTGCAATCAGTTCTTAGTCGACATCAGAGAATCCGCAATGGAGAGAAACCCTACAAATGTGAAGAATGTGATAAAGTCTTCTGCTGTCGTTTATACCTTACTCGACATATGGTGATCCATATTGGAAAGAAAACCTACAAATGTGAAGAATGTGGCAAAACCTTTTTCCATCGTTCAAGCCTTACTCGACATATGGTGATCCACACTGGAGAGAAATCCTACACATGTGAAATATGTGGAAAAACCTTTCAATCTCATTCACTACTTTCTCAACATGTTCTGATCCATACTGTTGACAAACCTTACAGATGTGAAGAGTGTGGAAAAGCCTTTCACTCTCATAAAGGATTTGCTTTACATAAGACCATCCATACTGGGGAGAAACCCAACAAATGTGAATAAGCCTTTCGTTCTCATAAAGGATTTGCTGGACATAAGACCATCCATACTGGGGAGAAACCCAACAACTGTGAATAATGTGACAAAGCCTTTCGCTTTCATTCACAATTTGCTCAACATACAATGATCCATACTGGAGTAAAACCCTACAAATGTAAAAATCTGGCAAAGCCTTTCATGTTCATTCAAAATTTGCTTGACATATAGTGATGCATACTGAAGAGAAACCCTGCAAATGTGAAGAATGTGGCAAAGTCTTTTATTGTCAAGGAGGACTTGCAGGACATAAGACCATCCATACTGGAAGGAAATCCTAGTAGTGTAAAGAATGTGGCAAAACCTTGCACTCTCACAGTGGGTTTCCTAGACATATGACCACATATAGTGGAGAGAAACCCTACAAATTTGAAAAATGTGGCAAAGCCTTTCACTGGAAATCAGGTCTTAGTCAACATGAGTATCCACACTGGAGAGAAACCCTACAAATGTGAAATATGTGGAAAAACCTTTCACACTCATTCACTGCTTTCTCGACATGTCAAGATCCATACTGTTGAGAAGCCCTACAAATGTACACTGTGGCAAAGCCTTTCACTCTCATAAAGGATTTGCTGGACATAAGACCATCCATACTGGAATAGAAACCCTACAAATATGAAGAATGTGGCAAGCCTTTCACTGTCAAGTAGGACTTATATGTCCATAACACCATCCCTACTGTAGAGAAACTCTACAAATATGAAAAATGTGGCAAAACCTTTCACTCTCCAGGAGTATTTACTGGACATAAGGCAATCCATACTGGAGAGAAAACCTACAAATGTGAATTATTTGGAATAACGTTTCACTCTCATTCTCTGCTTGCTTGATATGTCAAGATCCATACTGTTGAGAAACCATACAAATGTGAAGAGGGGCAAAACCTTTTGATCTCATAAAGGATTTGCTGGGCATTTGACCATCCTTACTGGGGAGAACCCTACAAATGTGAAATATGTGGAAAAGCCTTTCTCTCTCATTCTCTACTTCTTTGACATGTGAAGACCCATATATTATTGGATTGATTTGTGAGTGCCACGGTGGTGATGTTGACCACCATTTCCTTTTTTTTTTTTTGAGTCGGAGCCTCACTCTGTTCCCCATACTGGAGTGCAGTGGCCACTCCTGGCCACCACAGCCTCAACCTGCTGGGCTTCAGCGATCCTTCCACCTCAGCCTTCCGAGAAGCTGGAACTACAGGCGTGTGCTACCAAGGCCAGTTGGTTTTTTGATTTACTGTAGAGATGAGGTCTCACCAAGTTGCCCAGGCAGTTCTCGAACCCATGGGCTCAGGCAATTCACTGACCTCAGCCTTCCAAGGCGTGGGATAACAGGCTGAGCCACTGAACCTGGCTACCCTTATTGATGTTGAAATAGTTAATGAAATATATAAAATAATTGCAATAACTTGCTTGACATAAGTAACTGCATTTTGTTGAAATCCTCCATCCTAGCTGTCTGCCTGTGCTAAAGATTAGGTTCCCCTATTGTATGCATGTAATAGCTGTAACATTCCCATGGTCACACACTCACAGCTGTATTCCTCTGATCATGCTGACTGTTCATGCTGGCCATTGAAAATCCCCAAGCCACAAGTTCTGTGTAATTGTATGTCTTCTTAACTGAAATCCAAGAGGTTGTTTCTTTTGTCTTTAATAACCTCACCCCCTGCTATGTAGCCCACTTACAGTTTTTGTCTTTAAAAGCTTGTTGCAGCCGGGCTCCGTGGTTCAGCCTCTAATCCCGCGCCTTTGGGAGGCTGAGGTGAGTAGATTGCCTGAGCCCGCGGGTTCGAGACCCGCCTGGGCAGCGAGACCTCATCTCTTCAATAAATCAAAAAAAAAAATTAGCTGGGCGTGGTAGCGCTTGCCTGTAATTCCGGCTACTCAGAAGGCTGAGGCGGAAGGATCGCGGATCCCAGCAGGTCGAGGTTGTGTTGGCCAGGAGCGGCCACTGCACTCCAGTCTGATCGACCGAGTGAGACTCCAATTCAAAAAAAAAAACCTTGTCATAAACTCGACTCAGGCATCAAAAGTTTTTCTGGCATGAGCCTGCTGTTGACCCACGTGTTCATAATGGACTCATAATTAATTAAACATGGCGTGCTGGCCTGTCTCTTTCTTGCAACTTGGTCATAACAATGTTATACCCACCACCATGGCAGTGTCCCACTACTGCCAATCACTTATAGTATCCAATCATTTTTCAGGATCCACTTATGAGTGTGTACTTGTACTTAGATCCTTGTTCATGTGATAAAACACTTGCGTGTATATGTACCTTTAATTTTAAGGAATCTCACTCTGTCACACAGTGTATTTTTTTTATTTTTAGTTGGATTCTCACTCTGTCACCCAGACTGCAGTGCAGTGACTGCTCCCAGCCACCGCAGCCTCGAACTGCTGGGCTCTAGCGATCCTTCCACCTCTGCCTTCCAAATAGCTACAACTACAAGCACACGCTACCACACCCGGCTGATTTTTGATTTATTGTTTAGATGAGGTCTCACCAAGTTGCCCAGGTGGGTCTCGAACTCACTGGCTCAGGCAATCCACTCACCTCGGCATCCCATAGCACTGGGATTACAGACTGAGACACTGAGCCCAGCTGAGCATGAATTTTTATAGAATTGCATTTGAAACCTCTCTAGAATAGAAAATCATAAAGCAAAATATAAGATCTGTTTTTGATCTTCCTGGAAATTCTAAACAAATAACAAAATTACCGCTATTTATATATTTCAGTCAAGATGCAAAAAGAGAATTTAAAAAGAGATTAACATGGACTTTCTAAAAAGAAGAGGATGTTCCCATGTCCCCAAAGCAATAGAACAGCAGTCAGATTATGCAGTCCCTTATGAACCATTTAGAGGACTTTGATTTCCACACTATTATTAAAAGAATCATGAAAGAGGTACAGATTTTGGAGAACTTCAGACTATGGAACAGTGATGTGAAAGCAAGAGAAGGAATCCCCAACTTCTTAGAAACCATTTTCTGCATTTCTAGCAAGCCTTCCAGTGATGCCAGTGCTTCTGGTACAAGAAGAGTATTGCGTCAAACCTTCACCACGTGGCAGAGCCTGGCTTTATCTCAGCTTATGTGACAAGTAAACAAAGTTGAGAATCTTCCTTATTCAAAGCAAGTTACATGCAAAGACAATCAGAGAAAGGAAACCTTCAAGATTAAATGTAACAAGTTCAGATGGGCTCGGTGGCTCAGCCTATAATCCCACGCCTTGGGAGGTTGAGGTGAGTGGATTGCTTGAGCCCGCGGGTTAGAGACCTGCCTGAGCAAGCGAGACATCATCTCAACAATAAATTTAAAAATCAGCCAGGCTTGATAGTACGTGCCTTTAATTCCGGCTACTCGGAAGACTGAGGCAGAAGCATCACCGGAACACAGCAGGTCATGGCTGTGATGGCCGGGAGTGGCCACTGCACTCCAGTCTGGGCAAAAGAGTGAGACTCCAACTCAAAAAATAAAAATAAATAAATATAACAAGTTTTAGGCGGTCTCAGTGGCTCAGCCTGTAATCGCCCGCCTGTGGGAGCCTGAGGTGAGTGGATTGCCTGAGCCTGCGAGTTCGAGACCCATCTGAGTAGCGAAATATCATCTCTACAATAATTCAAAAATCAGCCAGTCGTGGTAGCACACGTCTGTAGTTCCAGCTACTTGGAAGGCTAAGGCAGAAGGATCGCTGGAGCCCAGCAGATCGAAGCTGTGGTGGCCCAGAGTGGCCACTGTACTCCAGTCTGGGCCACAGAGTGAGACTGACTCAAAAAACAAAAAATCTTCATGAATCTTCATAGCATCACTACTTACAAGTCATAAGAATAATTTGACACGGTATAAGAGATATTTTCATCATCACCAGAGCAAAGATAATTGCTCTCTTAAAATATTGTAAGTTTATACTTAGCAAACTCAGTTTTGAAAACTTAAGAAAGTTGCTTGCACATATATCACACTATCAGAAAAACAAATGCTTGAATGTGTGTAATCTGTTTTTCCTAGTGAGCATACCGTTGAACTTTGGAGTGTTTATTTAAGCTATGTAAACTTAATTTGGTTTTTGTTTTGTTTTGTTTTTTTGAATTGGAGTCTGACTCCTTTGCCCAGACTGGAGTGCAGTGGGTGCTCCCGGTCACCACAGCCTCGAACCCCTAGGCTCCAGTGACCCTTCCATCTCAGCCTTCCAAGTAGCTGCAACTACAGGTGCGCACTACCACACCCAGCTAATTTTTGGTTTATGTTGGAGATTAGGTCTCACCAAGTTGCCCAGGCAGGTCTCAAACCCGCTGGCTCTGGCAATTCACTCACCTCGGCCTCTTAAAGTGTGGGATTACAGGCTGAGCCACTGAGCCCAGCCAAACTTAGTTTGTGTTAATGAACAGGGTTGTTTATAAAGTATTAACAGTTGTTGTCCACATAATAAAATATTATGCTGCCACAAGTGCTAATCTATTCTACCTTACTCTAGATTGTAGCTAAATGATGACCATGTACTGTTGAATAACTTATGGAATGATGTCTCTAGTGATCCTTTTTTATAGGTATATTTTCTTTTTTTCAAGTTATGGGTTATTTTGATTATTGTAATGAAGGAATAAAATTATAAGACATGCTTTTCTGCATTCTGAGTATTGTAAATACTTACATATTAGTATGTACACATTGTGCTTCTAGTGTACAATGCACATAAAGACTTTTATGTTTTATTTACACTGAATGAAATATACAAAGATATAACTCTAAAGCTGTGAGTATGAAAGCAAAGAAGAGGAAGTTTAATTTTTGTGTGTGAATATATGCCTTAAGTTGGAAAAAACATTGTGGAAACAAAAGATATTAATCTTTTTTTAAATTTTAAAATCTGAAGGTAAATTTGTTTTATCTGCTTCACATTAAAGTATAACACTAATAACTGAGAGGTCCTAGTTCAGAATCTTCCTATGGACATCCTCATCTTGACTTGCCTGTTATTCATGCAAGGCTATGCTCATAAAGTGCTAATTATATAACTGGCTTACAATTTCCAGAATTTTTAAGAATGTAATTGAGTGGTGTTTGAAGGCACTATGAAGATGTAATTCACAATGAGTATGTGTAATTATTTTTAAATTTTATTTTATTTTGCATCACAACTAAAGAATATCATTAAATAATTTTGGTGTTGTTCTTTTGACTTTGTATAATTAACACAATTGATTTTTATTGACCTTACTGGATCAATTTTTTCAGTGAAAACATGGGAGGTTTATAAGTCTAAGGGTTGATTTCATTTTATTTTTTTCTTTTTTCACATTCTAATGTGTCTGGTGTGTAATAAATGCTCTATAAAATGCAATAAATCTTCCTCTTTGAGTGAGTTCATGTCTTTATATAGGAGACAGAACATTTTCAGATTAAAGAAACTGCTTTGTTTCTCTGTGTGGATTCCACATAAATGTTTCATCAGCATAATTTGTATATTATGTGTATTATATACTGTATTCTTACAGTAATGCAAGCAAATTAATCAAAAAAGACACCGGAATACTGCATGTTCGCACATATAAGTGACAGCTAAACACTGCATACACACAGACATAAAGATGAGAATGATAGACATGAGAAACTGGTCATTGGCAGGGAGCCAAGTGTTGAAAAACCGCCTGCTGGGCACTGTCTGAAGTATTTTGGGGATACTTTCAATAGATGCTTAAACCCCACCATCACCCAGTACACCCACATTATAAGCCTGCACAGGTACCCACTGAAATCAAAAGAAAAAATAATAAAGAAGAAAAAGTATATTTGCCTTTCATTAAATGAAAGCAGGTCATTATAAAGTTCTTCCTTTGCCGACTTCACCAGAAGAATTTCAGGATGAGTTGGAAGAAGAGGGTCTCATCTCGCCATCTATGGTGGCAGAGACGAAACAGTTGAAGGGGGTGGAGAAAAGGCAGGAGAGTTGGGGTACTTGGTGCAGCTTGACCATAAGATACGTTAGTTTCTGTCTGATGGTTTACATTTTTATTTCTCTAAGAATGTGGCTACATGACAACAATTCTGCTTTCACCATCTGCCTTAGTTTGAGTGCCCTGTTGAAAAGGGGCTCTGCTGCAAAAGAAGTCAAAAGCAACCTCCAGACTCAGAACACTTCTACCAAATTGTCTAATGCCAATGTGCTTTCTGGCATTGCTACTCCTGTTTTTTTATTTGTTTGTCTGGCATCTCATTCTCTTCCCTATGCTGGAGTGCAGTGGCATGCTCAGAGCCACCCCAGCTTCGATCTGCTGGGCTTCGGTGATCCTTCTACCTCAGTCTTTGAAGTAGTCAGAACTATAGGCATGCATTACCATGCCCAACTAATTTTTTATTTATCATAGGGACAAGGTCTTGCCAAGTTGCCCAGGCTGGTCTCAAACCCACAGGCTCAGGCAATTCACTCCCCTCAGCCTCCCAAACTATTGGGATTACAAGCTGAGCCACCAAGCCCAGTATAATTATTCTTTATTCAGAACTTCCTTCGTTATTCTGGGCAGTAACTGCCATCCTGTTTACATGTGCATTCTATTAACTGTGTTCTGCATGGAGCTGATGGAGCATCCAAATGGAACCTTAATAGTACATGTACTCATCCTTCAATTTTATCTGAGAATATACCCCATCTCCAATGGGAATATTACCTAAGTCTTTCCATGTTCCAGAGTCACAGGGGAATTTTTTTTTTTTTTGAGTTGGAGTCTCACTCCTGTCGCCCAGACGAGTGCAGTGGCCGCTCCCGGCCACCAGAGCATCGACCTGCTGGGCTCCGGCGATTCTTCGGCCTCAGCCTTCCGAGTAGCTGGAAGTACAGGTGCATGCTACCATGCCTGGCTGAATTTTTGATTTATTGTAGAGATAAAGTCTCACTGCCCAGGCGGGTCTCGAACCCGCGGGCTCAGGCAATCCACTCCAGCATCCCAAAGACGTGGGATTACAGGCTGAGCCACCGAGCCTGGCTCAAGGGAATATTTTTTAATACTGCAGGTCATAAATTCATGGTGAGATATGTTTATGGTGGCTAAGCAGCATGAATGAACAACAGAAGGCTCTGCCATGTTGGAAGAAGTGTTTTCCCTAACCCTTAAATATCACATAAACAAAACAGCTTTAAAGAAACTAATTAGAAAGGACCATCAGAAGTAGAGAAGTAAAGGTTTGTAAGCTGTCATATCATGATATTACAGTAGGAAAAGTGGACACAGCCCCTGACCTGGGACACATTTACCAGTCATTTCCTCCTCTTCTTCCTTCTCCTCTGGGATTTCTTCTCAACTGAGATTATCTGGACAAATCACACCTACATGTTCAGAAAGAGTCTTAAATTTGTAAATTAAATTCAGCCTGGCCATGTGATTCTATTTGGAAGCCCCCCTGAGAACCAGCCCCTGAGTACCAGTAAGTCATGCATCACCTCTCAAGCTTGAATTTGCACATAAATCTTGTGGTATTTGGGGTCTCAATCTGAGGAACTGATTCTTCAGGTTTTATTGGATCCCTGAATATGCTTTTAAAACAAGTCTCCTGTGAAGTGGATATGTCCACCTGAACCAACAGTCAGCAGCACTCAGCTAGAGAAAGCAGCCCAATTTTCAAGGTCTCTCATCACAACACAAATACTCTATATCCAAATGAAGAAGACAACCGATCTCTACCCAAAAAGATCACATCCTCTGCTGGCCCTTTAGAGTTTACAGAGCCTGGATGGAGAGGACAGCAGTGTCTAAGGAGGTCTGCCCTTGAAAAACAACCTGGACATATGTGCTAGGGCAGGTTATATGAAGCATGCACTATTCACTCAGAAGTATGCTGTGGTGCACTGTACTGGAAACCACAGCCACACTGTATGGGAGTGAATCTTCCTAGCACCTGGTGTCGTGGGTACTAAGTGTAGCCTAATTCCCAGAATTGAAGGAACCCTATTTCTTTTTGTTTCTGTATCATTGATTTAATAAGAAAATGTATAGTTTAAATATAAAATATGGGAATAAAGGTGAAATACAAAAAGATGGGAGGGGTACAGAGAGAAGGGAGGGAGTATAGTTCAGAATGATTTTTTCATGTTGTGTCCATCTTTACTTTTTTTCTTAATTTGGGGTCTCAACTGTCACCCAGGCTGGAATGCAGTGGCATGCTCATGGCTGCACCTTCGAATTCGTAGGTTCTGGTGATCCTTGTGCCTCACAGTTGTAAGTGGTGAGAACTACAGGTGCATGCTACCATGCCTAGATAATTTTTTATTGTTGACCAGGCTGTTCTTGAACCCATGGTCTCAGGCAATCCTTTCGCCCTGTCCTTTCAGAGTTATGGGACTAATAGCTTGAGCAATCGTGTCCGGCCTTGTATTTACTTTTTTTGTAACTTGAGGAGCTACTTCTGGATCTGCAGGAATGAAGAACAGGTTGCTGGGTGGAATGTCTCTAGAAACACAGGTGTTAGCTGGGCTTTGTGGCTCAGCCTGTAATTCCATGCTTTGGGAGACTGAGGTGAGTGGACTGCCTGAGTCCGCAGGTTCGAGACCCACTTGGGAAACTTGGTGAGACCTCAACTCAACAATAAATCAAAAAACTAGCCGGGTGTGGTAACGCATTCCTGGAGTTCCAGCTACTTGGAAGGTTAAGGTGGATCACCAGAGTTCAGCAGGTTGAGGCTGCAGTGGCCAGGAGCAGCCACTGCACTGCAGTCTGAGCAACAATGTGAGACTCCAACTCAAAAAAAAAAAAAAGAAACACAGGTTTTAATGAAAAGGAAAACAATGGAAACTCCCAGATTTACAGTTCTCAGTTACCATTTATCTGCTTTTGGACTTGGAGAAAATTGTGTGGCAGTCAGGGTGGTTTTCACCTGTAATCCTTACACTTTGGGGTGTGAAAGTGAAAGAATTACCTGAGTCCTGGGGTTTGAAACCAGCCTGGGCAACTTGATGAGACCTCATTTCTTTTTCTTTTTTTTTTTTTTTTTGAGTTGGAGTCTCACTCTGTTGTCCAGACTGGAGTGTAGTGGCCGCTCCTGGCCACTGCAGCCTCTACCTGCTGGCCTCCAGTGATCCTTCCACCTCAGCCTTCCAAGTAGCTGGAACTACAGCTGTGCACTACCATGCTTAACTAATTTTTTTATTTATGTTAGAGATGAGGTCTTGCCAAGTTGCTCAGGTGGGTCTCGAACCCGCGAATTCAGGCAATCCACTCACCTCAGCCTCCCAAAGTGCGGAATTACAGGCTGAGCCATCGAGCCTGACTGAGACCTCATTTCTAAAGAAATAAAAAAATGGGCCAGGCTGTGGTGATATATGCTTGTAGTTCCAGGTGCTTGGAAGCCTGAGGTGGAAGGAATCACTAGAGCCCAGTAGGTCAGGGACACAGTGGCCATGATCATGCCAATATAATCCACCTGGATGACTGGTTGAAACTCCAACTCAAAAGAAAAAAAAGAAAGAAAAGAAATGAAAAACTGTGACCACCAGCTCCTAGGAGTCACTGGGAGCAGCTACCCAAAATACTGGTTCATCTGACTCCTGAGAGGGGATGGGGGCAGACCTGGAGAAGGCTATACTGAGGGAAATTTTCCTATTTTCCTCCAGGTAGAATTTGCAAAGCAATGCATTAGGATTCTGGTTCCATTTACATTCAATATAGGAAACCAGACTTATTACTCACTCTGAGAAATAAAACAAGGAAATAATATTTTTTAAAACAAAGGAATATAAAACTAGGTATTTTATTTTTTCTGAAATCTACTTTTTTCTTGTCTCATTGAATTTTTTTTAACTTTCCAATGCCTACTGATAAATTTTACAGCTATGTGAGCACTAAAGTTGAAATAAGAGAACAAATCTTTTCAATGTGACAAACCCAGGGAGGGGTTGTGCTGACTGACACACACACATGACTGAGTCATGTGCCATGTCAGGATTTCCTATCCCTTGGACATATCCCCCCTCCTTCCTGCTCACTGATTTTCTCAGTGATCACATTCTGTAGAGACCTTGCACTTGCTCTGCTGAGTTCTTTTTGCTTCCTAGGTTCTTACACCTAGAAGGAGGGTGGGATTTCCTTCTCTTTTGGGATAAGTCCTTTTCTCACAAGTGGAAGATAATGCACAGGACAAGAATCATTTCTCCCTTTTCCCATCAAGACCAGTAATGTCTCTGAAAGTGCACAGAAACCAGTCACATAACAAATTCAAATGTCTTCTTTTTTTTTTGAGTTGGAGTCTCATTCTGTCACCCAGACTGGAGTACAGTGGCACACTCCTGGCCACTGCAGTCTTGACCTGCTGGCCTCCGCTGATCCTTCCGCCTCAGCCTTCCAAGTAGCCAGAACTACAGGTGTATATAGGCTAGTTTTTTCATTATTGTAGAGATGAGATCCCACCAAGTTACCTAGGCAGGTCTCGAACCCATGGGCCCAGGCAATCCACTCACCTTGGCTTCCCAAAGTGCTGGGATTACAGGCTGAGCCACCGACCCTGGCCAAATAAATGTCTTCTAAAGCGATGAGAGGAAACCATGTACCAGTGAAACATCAATAGACAAACAAAACGAGCTCCATTTTAGATGCAGGCAGATCTCTCACTCTGATCTTGTTTGTAGCTAAAATAATCTTGAAATGTGAAAAATGGCTAGGCCCAGTGGCTCAAGCCTATAATTCCAGCACTTTGGGAGGCCAAGATGAGAGGATTGCCTGAGCTCAGGGGTTGGAGACAAGTTTGGGCAACTTGGAAAGACATCATCTCTACAATAAGTAAAAAAAAAAAAAAAAATCCAGTGTTGTGAGTGTCTGTACTTCTGGCTTCATGGAAGACTGAGGCAGAAGGATCACCTGAACCCAGCCAGTCAAGGTTGAGGTGACAGTGAGAATGCCAATGTACTCTAGCCTGGGCAACAAAGTGAGACTTCAACTCAAAAAATAAAAGAAAGAAATGCTAAAAAGATGAGGTAGGAACAAGTGTGCAGGTGTGCAGACTAACTCTGGGAAGGGGAAGTAGGTGCACTAAATCTGCTTTGTTAAATTAAAACAACAACAACAGAAAAAATAGGAGGCCATGAATCAAGGACAGACTTCACGACTTTCCAGGAAGGATTCCCCACAGCGCTCAGATATCAACAGGTCTAAGCCACCACTTGGTCTTGAACCCTTTGTCCACCTGGCCTGGGAAAAACCAACATAATGAACAGGTAACACAATTGGGGTCATTAGGACGCCGGTCTTCCATCTTCTTGGTTTGAGTGTCCCTCCTAAATGAAGTCACAGCCCCTCTCCATCTCCCTGTTTTGACTCACTGGCTGTCCCCATGAACAGAACTGGATTTGGATCTGGCGAAAACTGCCAATAACTGTGATGACATACCCTGGGAATTTCCACTCGGATATTCCAAATCAGTCGATTTCAGGGCTGTCACCCACCAACACCTGCCCATGGCCGGCTTCCCCCTGCACCCCCTTTGTTCTTTTTGTTTTGTTTTTTTTTTGGTTTTTTTGAGTCAGAGTCTATCTCTGTTGTCCAAGCTGGAGTGCAGTGGCACATTCACAGGTACCGAAGCTTAACCTACCGGGCTCAAGGGATTCTTCTGCCTCAATCTTCCAAGTAGCTGGAACTACATGTGCTCGCCACCATGCCCCGCTAATTTTTTTTTTTTTTCCTATTATTGTAGAGATGAGGTATCTCCAAGTTGACCAAACTGGTCTGGAACTCCTGTACTCAGGGAATCCTCTCATCTCAGCCTTCCAAACTGCTGGAATGACAGGCTTGAACCACCGCGCCGACCCCCGGCCCTTCTCAAACCTTTTCCCCCACTCCCTCCGGGAAGCCCACACCACAAGTCCTGGCTGTGGCTGCGGGATTCACGACCCGCTGTTGGCCAAAGTGATCTCCTTAACGCTGTGACAGAGCCTCCGTTTAACCCTGGGGGGGAGAGGAACGAGGCCAAGACTGGTGTCCCCCCATGGGCTCCCAAGCGGGTCAGATTCTCCTCACGACCTTCCTGGGCCCGCACACCTGGAAGGGAGAGCCGCGCGGCGCTGACAAAAGAGGTGACTGGCGGGCGACGGCGTTACAGGGACAGGACCCTGAGTCCCGGCCCAGCCCCACCTGCGCCGAGAGGACCATCCCAGCCGCTGACAGAGGCTGGTCCCGCCACACCTGGGTCAACCGAGTTCGTCTCCCCTCCCCCTCTCATCCCGCCCCCATACTCACCATCTCCTCCTTCCGGGTGTCCCGGCGTCTTCCCTACGGATTTCCCAGGAAATGCACGTCACAGGGCCACGTCCTGTCAGACGACAGAGGAGAACATCCAGCTCTTCAAAGGCCTAGGAGACGAAAAGCCCGACCACGCACCGGAACCCACGTCGTCACTTCCTACTTCTGTCTGATTGGACAGTTCCTGAGCCAGTGTCCGCTGATTGCATAAGGGTCCAAGCCCCGCCCCCTCGTTTTGAGTGAGAGGTGACGCGATCATATGGGTCGGCCCGAGGCAAGGAAAACACGATTTTGCTTGCTTCCTTTTGATGCTGCGATGCCTCCCTGCACCTGAAGTTGACTGGGGGACCAGGATCTGGCGCGCATCTCAGGGCATGTTGGAAACCATGACGTCTGAATGGCTCCCAATCGGTAGGTCGCTGGCATGCAGGACTTCAGTCCTAGCAAGCCCTTGGGGTGGAGCAGTGCGCCCCACAAGGCATGCTGTGAACTCAAGCGTCTTAGTGGTTTTTGGTCGGAGGGTCGCTGGGCCGCAGGACTGCAATCCCAGCATGCCCTGGGACTAGGGTGGTGCTCCCCTCGCAGGGCATGCTGGGAGCTGCGGCATCTCAATGGCGTCTGATGGGCAGGTCGCTGGGCTGCTGGACTCCAGCCCAGTCTGCAGAGGCCGCAGTCCGTGAGCAGCCATGGAGGGCGGGACAGTGTGGTGTGCCTCATCCCACCGAAGTGCAGTTGGGTGCTGTCATACTGCCACCTTTTTGCCCCGAGAAGTGAGATAGGAGCGGAACATGAGGGGCAAGGCCCGGATGAGCTGTGGGGATGGTGCGATGCTCGAATGCACATGGCCTTGGCTCCCTCTGTGCTGACTGCCGTTCCCCATCAATCCAGAACACCGGCCGCCTCGGTCCAGGGCCCACCTGCTTCCTCAATGCTGTGGAGGCTGGAGACTGATGTAGCTGACACCACCGAAGTGAAGATACTGCCTTCTGCTCTCTCCACCTGAAGCCCATGCAGCCGCTTTGGGAGAAGTTTTCATTCAGACTCCACCACATCTACAGGTAGATGTGGCTTCCAGGATGTGGCTTCCTGGAAATGTGACCCTCACCGGTGCCTTTTTCAAAGCTTAGATGTGAATTTTGAGGCATCAGGCAGCGGAAGTATTGGATCACTCGGGAGGTGCCAAGAGCAAAGTAGAAACGCCACTCTCAGGCACATGTCTAGTGGAACTGGTTTTTTTTTTCTTGGTGATAGGTCTTGCTAAGTTGCCCAGGCTGATCTGGAACCCCTGATTCAGGAAAACCTCTCTCTTCCACTTCTCAAAGTGCTGGGATTACAGGCGACCGCCACTGCACCCTTCCTAGTGGACCATTTGTACCCATCCATTACAATGGACTTGAGATCAACTGGAAACGGATATTGGTTCAGTTATTTTGCACTTAAAATCATTGGGCTCATCTCAACGGAGGCTACCTGAACAGTTTCTCATAGACACAGATGATGATTTAATTCCTCAAGAAAAAATGGTGATCCTGTTTTGGGGCAGCTACTTTCATGGTGAGGAGCACTTGGGAGATGTTTGAAACCTATCACTTTAGCCTCCCTGCTATGGATGGACGGTTTCTCACCCACAG
>NW_007233958.1:0-7626 GCF_000164805.1 Carlito syrichta | reverse complement strand
CAGCTGAATAGCCAGTTGACTTAACTAGCTGAATTAACTAGTTAGATAGCTGACATATCTAGCTGACTTAACTCTCTATCGACCTAGCTAACCAGGTGTCTAAGCAGCTGACTTAACTAGGTGACTTAACTAGCTAGCCAGCTGACTAGCAGGCTGACCTAACTACCTAGCTACCTAGCTAGCCAGCTCGATAGCCAGCTGTCTTAACTAGCTAGCTACCTATGTATTCCGCTGGCTTGCAAGCTGACTTAACTACCCAGCTACCTAGCTAACCAGTTGGCTAGTGAGCTGACTTAAATAGGTTACATAACTAGCTAGCTAACTGGTTAGTCAGCTACTTAACTAGCTAGTTTCCCAGCTAGGCAACTGGCTAGCCAAATGACTCAATTCACTGACTTAATTAGATAGCAAGCTGACTTAACTAGCTTATTTAAACAACTAGATACCTAGCTAGACAACTAGGTTAACTAGCTGTCTTAACCATCTAGCTACCTAGCTAGATATCTAGCTAACCAACTGTCATAGCTACCTCACTTAACTAGCTACCAAGTTGGCATAACTAGCTGACTTATATGGCTAGTTTCCTAGCCAGCCAGCTGACTTAACTAGCTGAAATGACTAGCTGGCCAGATGACTAGCCATATAAATTTAGTAGCTTTTTTACTTGCTAACCAGCTGGATAGCCAACTGGCTTAATGAGTTGACTTAACTACCTAGCCTGCAGTTTGCCCACTGATTAACTTGCCGACTTAACCAACCACTCAGCTGACTACCCAGCTGACCTAAATAGCTGGCATCCTACCTAGCCAGCTGGCTTGTCAGCTGACTTACCTTGCTGACTTAAACTAGCAAGCTGGCTAGGCAGCTAACTAATCTAGCTAGCTACCTACCTAGCCAGCAGGCTAGCCAGCTGACTTAACTAGGTGAATTGAACAGCTAGCCTGCTGGCTAGTAAGCTGACTTATCTAGCTAGCTACCTACCTACCCAGCTTGCTGGACAGATGACTAAACTAGATGATTTAACCAATTAGCCAGTTGGCTAACAGCTGACTTACTGGCTAACATCCCTAGCTAGGAAGGTAACTATCTAGTTGAGTTAACTAGCTAGCTACCTACCTTGCCAGTTGGCTACCCGGCTCTCTTAACTAGCTGAATTAATCAAATAGCGAGCTGCCTAGCCAACTGATTTAACGAGCTTGATACCTAGCTAGTCAGCTGGCTATCCAGCTGACTTAACTAGCTGACTTAACTAGCTAGCTAACTAGCTAGCCAGCTGATTTAATATTTATCTATCTAAATAGCTACCTATCTAGTTGGCTGACTTAAATAGTAAGCTAACCAGTTAACTACCTAGCTAACAAGCTGACTTAAATAGTTTGCTGCTTAGCTAGCTAGCTGACTTAATCAGTTAGGTAATTAGTTAGCTTACTCATTAAATTACGTGCTAGCTAGCTGATTTAATCATCTGCCTTAACTCTTTAGCTAACGAGCTAGCTAGCTGACTCCACCAGCTGACTTAATTCTTTAGTTAACTAGTTAGCCAGCTGAGTTATTCAGCTGACTTAACTCGTTAGCTAACTATCTAGCTAGCCTACTCAAGGAGCTGACTCACCCATTTGCTAAGTAGCTAGCTAGCTGACTCAGTCAGCTGACTTAACCCGTTATTTAACTAGCTAACTACCTGACTCAACCTGCTGACTTATCCTGTTTGCTAACTACCTAGCTAGCTGTGTTAAACAGCTGACTAAATTAGAAAGCTGGCTTAACCAGCTGACTTAGCTAGGTGACTTAACTACTTAGCTAGCTGACTTAACTGGCTTACTTAACTCATTAGCTAACTGACTTAAATATTTGAATTCAATATTTAGCTAACTATTTAACTAGCTGATTTAATAATTAGCTATCTAGTTAGGTAGCAGATATAAGTAGCTGACTTAAATAGTTAACTAACTAGTGAGGTAGCTGACTTAACTAGCTGACTTAGCTAGCTACCTTGTTAGCTAGCTGACTTAGATAGGAGACTTAACTAGTTGGCTAGTGAGGTAGTTAGCTGACTTAACGAGTTGGTTATTGAGTTAGCTAACTGTTTTAACTAGTTGTTAAACGAGTTAACTAGGTGACTTAACGAGTTGTTTAACCAGTTAGCTAGGTGAATTAACTTGTTGACTGCTGAGTTGGTCGACTACTTAGCTGGTTAAACCCATTTGCTGAGTACTTGGCCTACTTGTTAGCTGGCTTAACAAGTCAGCCGAGTAGTCGGCCGACTAGTTAGCTGGGTTAACTAGTTGACTGAGTTGTTGCCCCACTAGCTGCCTCATTTAACCAGTTGTCTGGCTGGTTTCCTGACCTATTTGGTCAGCTGACTAATTGGCCAACTAGTTAGGTGGCCTAACTATTTGGCCTACTAGTTAGCTGAGCTTGTCAGCTGAAAAATGGGAAAAGTAGTCAGCAGCTTGGTTAGATTAGATAACTTCTTTACCGTCTAATTCACCTACCAGTTAGCTAACTTAACTAGTTGGTGGTCAAGTGAGCCAACTGGTCAGCTGAATTAAATAGTTGGCCGGCGAATGAGCTGACTGGTCAGCTGACTTTAGTTGGCTGGCAAGTGAGTTGTCTGGTCAGAAGACTTACCTACTCAGCCGGTGATTGATCTAACTTAACTACTCGACCTGCAAGTGAGCCGAACTTTGAGCTGCCTTAACAAGTAAGCTGGTGAACAAACCGACTGGTTTGCTCCTAGCTATCAAGTAGATTAACCAGGTGATTTAACTAGCTGACATAAGGATGTAGCAAGCTGGTTAGTCAGCAGTCTTAACTAGCTATCTACCTAGCTAGAAACCTGATTAGCCAGTTGACTTATCTAGCTGAAATAACTAGATAGCCTAAAGGTTAACTAACAGAATTAAGTAGCTACCTACCTACATAGCCTGCTGGTTTGCCAAATTAACTAGTTAAGTAGCTAGCCAACTCACTTAACATGCAAGAAATAACTAGATAGCCAGCTCTCTAGCCATCTGACTTAAGTAGCTTTTTAACTAGATAGCGAGTTGGCTAGGCAACAGACTTAATGAGATGACTTAACTACCTAGCTTTCTGGTTAGCCCGCTGATATAAGTAACTGGCAACTAGCAAACCAGCTGACAACTAGCTGACTTAACTAGTTAGCTATCTAGCTAGCCAGCTGACTTATCTAGATGACATAACAAGCTAGCGAACTAGCTCGCCAGATGACTGGTCAGCTGACATAACTAGCTGATTTAAACAGCTAGACAGCTGGCTAGCCAACTACTTAATATGTGACTTAACTAGCTAGCCAGTTGGCTGTCCAGCTGACTTAACAAGCTCATTTAACCAGCTAGATAGCTTGCTAGCCAGCTGACTTAACAAGCTAGCTACCTAGCTAGTCAGCTGGGAAGCCAGCTGAAATAACTAGCAACTTCACTAGCTACCCATCTGGCTAGCCAGCTGATTTAACTAGCTCGCTGCCTAGCTAGCTATCTGGCTAGTCAGCTGACTTAGCTAGTTGACATAACCAGCTAGCCAGCTGACTAGCCACCTGACTCAACTAGCTGACTTAACTAGTTAGCCAGCTGGGCTAGGCAGCTGACTAACTAGCTCTCTACCTAGCTAGCTAGCTGGATAGCCAGCTTACTTAACTAGATGACTTAATTAGGTGTCCAGCTGGCTAGCCAACTGACTTAACTAGCTCGCTACCTAGGTAGCCATCTGGCTACCCAGCTGACTTAACTAGTTGACTTAAATACCTGGCCTGCTTGATAGTCGGCTGAATTAACTATCTTACTATATAGCTAGCCAGACGGTTAGACACCTGATTTAACTACTTGACTTATGTAGCTAGCCAGCTGTCTAGCCAGCTCCATTAATTAGCAAGCTACCTAGTCAACCAGATGGCTAGTCAGTTGATTAACTAGGTGACTTAAATAGCTAGGCAGCAGGCTGGACAGCTGACTTAACTATCAAGCTACCTAGCTAGACAGTTGCCTTGCCAGTTAAACTAACTAGGTGACTTAACTAGCTAGCCAGCTTGCTATCAGGCTGACCTAACTGCATGGTTATCAAGCTAGCCAGCTTGATAGCTGTCTGACAACCAGCTAGATACCTATGTAGACTGCTGGCTTGTAAGCTTGTTTACCCAACTAGCTACCTACCTAACAAGCTTTATAGTGAGCTGATTAACTAGGTTACTTAACTAGCTACCTCACTGTCTAGACAACTAACTTATCTATCTAACTACCCAGCCAGACAGCTGGCTAGCCAGCTGTCTTAACTCACTGACTTAACTAGTTAGCATACTACTTAACGAGCTGACTTAACCAGCTATCTACCTAGCTATCCAGCTGTCTTAAGGCTTAACTAGCTGAAATAACTAAGTATTCATATGGCTAGCCATCTGACTTAACTAGCTTTATAAATACATCACCAGCTGGATTGTCAACTGACTTAGTGAGTTGACTTAACTAGCTAGTAAGCTGGTTGCCAGTTGACTAAACTAGCTGACTTGACCAGCTAGTCAGCTGGCTAGCCAGATGACAAAACTAGTTGTTACCTACCTAGCCAGATGGCTAGTCACCTGACTTACCTAGGTGACAAGCTAGCATGCTGGCTAGCCAGCTCACACAATTACCTAGCTACCTACATAAGCAGCAGGCTAGCCAGCAGAATTAACTAGGTGCACGGAACAGCTAATATTCTAGCTAGCAAGCTGACTTATCCAGCTAGCAACCTACATAACCAGGTGGCTAGACAGCCGACTAATTAGCTGACTTAACCAACTAGCCAGTTTGCTAGCCAGCAAACTAGCCAGTTTGCTAGCCATGTAGCTATATAGCTGACTTAACTATCTAGTTACCTACCTTGCCAGTTGATTTGTCAGTTCTATTAACTAGCTAGCCAACTGACTTAACTAGCTCGCTACCTAGCTAGCCAGCTGCCTTAAATTGTTAGCTACCTATCTAGCTACCTAGCATCCAAGCTGACAAATAGCTGGCTAGCAAGCTAGCTGGCAACCAACTAGCTGACTAGTTAGCTTATTCGTTATCTAACTTGATAGCTAGGTGACTTAATCATCTGACTTAATTGTTAGCTAATAAACTAGCTAGTTGACACAACCAGCTGACTTAACTCCTTAGCTAACTAGCTAGCTAGCTGACTCATCCAGCTGACTTGACTCATTAGATAACTTGTTAGCTAGCCTACTCAACTAGCTGAGTCAACCCATTTGCAAACTAGCCAGCTAGCTGACTCATCCAGCTGATTTTACCCATTAGTTAACTAGCAAACTACCTGACACAACCTGCTGATGTAACCCATTATCTCACTAGCTAGCTAGCTGTATTAATCAGCTGACTACTTTAGAAAGCTGACTTAACTAGCTGACTGAGCTAGCTGACAACTATTTCGCTAGCTGACTTAACTGGCTGACTTAACTAGTTAGTTAGCTATCTTAACTGCCTGAATTAAATAGCTAGCTAAGTATTTAACAAGCTGATTTAATAATTAGCTAACAAGTTAGGTGGCAGACTGAAGTAGCTGACTTAAATAGTTAGCTAACTAGTGAGCTAGCTGACTTTGCTATCTGACTTTACTTGGATAATGAGATAGCTAGCTGATTAACGAGTTGGTTAATGAGTTAGCTAACTGCTTTAACTTGGGAAATGAGTTAACTAGCTGGCTTGACTAGTTGGTTAATGAGTTAGCTAGGTGACTTAACTTTTTAGCTGACGAGTCTGCTGACTACTTAGCTCGTATTACATGCTGGCTGACTACATTGCCGACTTGTAAGATTTTGTAACAAGTTGAACCACTAGTCGGCTAACAATTTAGGTGAGTCAACGTGCTGACTGACGAATTGGCACAGTAGTTAGATCGGTTAACTAGTTGGTTGACAAATTGACTGACTTAAGTAGTCAGCTGAAAAGTTCACCAACGAGTTAGCTGGCCTAACTAGACGGCTGACTAGTTAGCTGAGCTAACTTTCAGCTGATAATTTGGTCGACTAGTTAGCTGATTGGTTAGCTGACTTAACTATTTGGCCAGCTAGTCAGCCTATCGGTTAGCTGCCTTAAACTGTTGACCAGTGAGTGAGCCGACAGGTGAGCTGACTTAACGAGTCAGCTGGGGAGTGAGCTGACTGGTCATCTGACTTAACTACTGGGCTGGTGATTGAGCCGACTTGTCAGCTGACTTAACTAGTTGGCCTGTGAGTGAGCCAACTGGTGAGCTGACTTAACTAGTTGGCTGATGAGTGAGCTGACTGGTCAGCGAATTTAGTCAGCTGATGAGTGAGCCGACTGGACAGAATTAACAAGTCGGCCTGCGAGTGAGCCGACCAGTGAACCGACTTAAATAATTGTCTGACGAGTGAGTCGAAGGGTTAGCTGCCTTCACTAGTTGGCCAGCGAGCGAGCCAACTTGTGAGCTGACTTAACTAGTCGGCTGATGAGCAAGCCAACTCGTTAGCTGTCCTGTTGGCTTGCGAGCGAGCCGACAAGTTAGTCGACTTGTTTGTTGGCTAGTGAGCTGACTAATTTGCAGACTGGTTGGCAGGCGAGGGAGCCGACTAGTTACTGGACCTGACAGAAAGCGAGCGAGCCCACTAATTAGCTGACCAGCTAGCTGAGTTGCTAGTCGACTAAATAGCTAAGTAACTAGCTGATTTGCTAGCTGATTTAACTAGCTAGCTGACTAGCTAGCTGGTTATCTAGCTGAAATAACTAGCTAGCACACAAGTTTCCAGGAATCTAGCCAGCTGACTTATCTAGTTAGATAAATGGCTAGTTAGATGGCTAGCTGACTTAACTAGCTACCTGACTAGCTAGGAGACTAGTTAGCTGACTTATCTAATTGACTTATCTAGCTAGTTGGCTAGTTAGCTGACTTAACTAGCTGAGGAGGTAGTTGGCTGGCTTGCTGGCTAGCCAGCTGACATAATTAGCTAGGTACCTTGTGGGCTAGATGTTCAGCAAGCTGTCTTAAATAGTTAGCTACCTGGCTGGGTAACTGACTAGGCAGCTGGCTAGCTAGCTAGTCGGCAGACCAGCCAGCTAGTCAGACAGTTTAAATAGTCAGCCGGCTGGCTGGACATTTGAATAGCCAGCCATCTTAACTAGCCAGCCACTCTGCTGGTCAGCCGGGTAGCCAGCCGATTTAACTACCTGGCCACCTATGTGACCAGCCTGCTAATCAGTCGGCTTAACTTGCCAGACACCTAGCTAGCCAGCCAGCTAGCCAGCTGATTTAACTAGCTGGCTTAACTAGTGAGCCATACAACTAGCCAACTGACAACTTGCTAGCCACCTAGGTAGACAGTCGGCTAAAAAACTGATTTAAGTCACTGACTTAACTAGCTAGCCAGCTGGTAAGTCAGCTGACTTGATTATCTAGCTACCTACCTAGCCAGGTGGATAGCCAGCTGAATTTTCTAGCTGAATTAAACAGCTTGCCAGCTGGCTAACAAGCTGATTTAACTAGGTAGCTACCTAGCTAGCCAATGGATAGCCACTTGAATTAACTAGCAGAATTAAGCAGCTAGCCAGCTGACTAGCATGCTGTCTCAACTAGTTGACTGAACTGGTTAGCCAGCTGTCTAGCCAGCTGATTTAAGTA
>NW_007233957.1:5667-19130 GCF_000164805.1 Carlito syrichta | reverse complement strand
TTTATTGCCAAAATCTCTGTTACAAGTTCTTTCAGTGTTGCATCTTGTCTTTCTTGAGTCTTATTCACTCTTGCCAGCCATTCCCTAAACCCTGTCATATTCTGGGGCCAGTCATTTGTGACTTCCATTGTTTGGACACCAATGTCTGATTTGCAGGAGTTTTGTCTTTGGTGGACTTGGAATTGCCTGAGGTCTTCATTTGATGTTTCCTCATTTGTGATAGATCTCTACCTTTTTTTTTTCTTTAGTTCTGTTATTCAGTGTCAGTGGGAGAAGCATTTCCTTCTGATGTTTGCTCAGTCCTCTATTCTTCCCTGATCTGGGTTCTGGATTTGTTCTATTTTGAAATAGGATGGTGGATGGGAAGACTTGCTGTCTCTTGTAGTTTTTAAAATCCAAGTAATTTGGGGTTATAGGGCATTAGGAATCAGATGCTACTTGCAAATTAAATTGTTCACTTATTGTGGTATGTGTTCCCTGAGATCCACTCCCCACCACCACTCTATATGATGATGCAAAGCAGAAACCAACACTAGAAAACAATCTGGAATAGCAACAAAGCAAAACAAAACAAACCACAATAAGAAAAACCAAGAAAACCAAACACACACACATGCCTAGTACAAGGTCAATAGGGAAGAAAGAAAAAAAAAAAGACCAAAGGGTGGAGAATAAGAAAAAGAAGAAAAAGAAAGGAAAAAAAGAGGGGGGATTCAGGTGAACCCCCTCACGCATATATTGACACACCCTTTAAATTGTAAAAAAATGAATATTAAAAAAACCAGAAGCACAAAAGAGCAAAACTCAACAAAATCAAAGGTAAACACTCAATAATTCACATACACACATAAACTGATAATGACAAAAGAAGAAAAAAAGAGAAAAAGAAAAGAGAAAAAAATTGGGGGCAATGTAGATCAAAGCCTCACATGCACATTCATGCACAAGGGAAAAATATTTTAAAAATAGATGAACTAACAACAAGTCAGAAAAATTTTAAAGTTAGAAAGCAATTGAAAATTTAAAAAAAAAACAAAACAGAACAAAACAAAAACAAAACAACAACAAAAAACCTGCCCTCTTGTGGCGGGCTCTCTAATTGTGTGTAATTGTTTCTCTAATCAGACCTCTCCTGCAGAGCCACCTTTTTTACTCTATCCTCAGGGAATGAAGCAGGGAAGGAGAAGGGGCAGTGGAGGTGGGGGGGGGGGGCTGCAGTCCTTCCCTCCCACTCTCGTATGGTCAGGGAGATCTCTGTTGGGGATGTACAGTTTAGTCTCTTCCCCAGGTCTGTACTCTCACAAGGTTGCTCCAGACAGGCCTATCATGGAATGGGGTTCTCCTACTGTGACTGATGTCCAGGCTTCTGTAGGTTTGTCTCTCTCAGTCGTGGCCCAACTGTGTGGGCCTGACATTCAGAGGATTGCTGGGGAGGAGGGGATTTGGGTCAGTCCAGACTCATCACTGATCTCTTTGGAGTTCTTCCTCATCCTTTTCTGGCCACACCCTTTGCCCCAAGTCTGGATCAGGATAGGAGATGGGGCGCCTGAAACTCAGCATTCATCAGGTCCCTCTGAAGTTTGTACTCTCAGGATATTTCCTCTGGACTATGATTAAACCCTGAGTAGTTGATCTGCCATTCCAAGAGATTGGATCTCTTGACTCTGTCCACAGACCCTTCCAGCTCCCTACCAGGTGTTGAAGCAGTGAGGCAAAGCCCAGAGCATTCTCTCTCCTACTTCAATGGTGAGGGAGCACCTGGGGCAATAGTTACTCCACGTGACTCAAGCAACAAGTTGGAGGCAGTGGGGACCTGGGTGGAGGAATGCAAATCTCTGCCCAGAAAATGGCTTCATTGGGTGGTACCTCACCAGGCATGGACTCCTCTCTGGATTCTCAGATGCTCTTTCTCCAATAATCTGATCCTGTGCACCAGCAGATATAGTAAGTCAGGTGATGGTGTGGGCCTGGTGCCAGGCACTAGGAATCAGCTGAATTCAGCAGGCTTTTCTCAGGTTCATTCCAGCATGTAGCTGACATTTCTGCGCATGATCTTGTGAGGTGCACTCTAATTTCGGGGTGGTGGCAACTTAGAGTCGCTCTCAGAGGGGGAACCCAGGTGCATGTACACGTCTTCCCTCAGATGGACTTTCACGCTCCTCCCAGCGCCCACTCACTCATGCAGAGAGTCTTTATTGACACTTTTCTCCATGGAGATTCTTACAGCATGACCTGTTGGCCACCATCTTAACCTCCACCCCACTGCAAAGTATTAACATGCACCCCTGGATGTTTGGCATCTTCTTTGTATGCTAGCTTCTACTAACCTTTGTATGTTCACTACAATCATTCCTCTTATTAAAAAAAAAAGAATGGTCACAATGTCCACAAAGTGAGGTGGCCACAAAGCCTGTTCAATCACTGTGTTAATATCTGAGTTTTGTTAAGTCTTCAGTCACACTCTAACTTGTGACTAAATTTTATAATCTAAAGACAATTTCTATAGTTCTGCTTTGGGCAAAGATGAATTAACACAGACTAGATCTACCAACTAACAGAAATGATTAAAAAAAGAAACCAAATATATGGAATAATAATTCTCATGACACTGAACACTGAGCAACAAAATTAAGTGATCCTTAATATAAAGGAAACAAAGAGGTGAGACATAAATTTGCCTGACCTACAGCCTGAAGAGAGTTTCTAGGTCACTTAATGACAAGAAGCAAATCAGGCAAGCTCAAGTTGAATGCACAGAACAGAGAGTATGGAAATTTCCAGGCACGGTAATCAAGGAACAAGAGCTGCATTGAGACAGAAATCTGAAATCTTCAGAATGTATGCTAAAGGATTCAGTTTAACACTGATACACCTATATGACAAAGAAAAATATTCAAGGCTAGGAAAAGAGGCTCACATAAATCCAGGGGTAGTTCCTGTTCCAAATAGTGTAGAAAGCCTCAGAATTCATTGAACATTTGGTACAAAGTGTCTTGCTTTAGTAGTAAGAAAAAGTGTTTCTTGACTAAATTCTACTATTATGCACCTAAAAAGGCTTACAAGCAAGACCCCAAGGGATCAACCAATCTCCAGATTAGTTTTCTGCATCCAAGAACAAAACTCAAGAATATACATAGAAATTCAAATCTATCTAGCAGCCAATAAGGTACATTCACAATGTTCAGTGTTCTGTCACAAATTTCTAGCTATGCAATACCATGGGAAAACACAACCCATAATTAGGAGAAGAAAATACTCAGTTGAAACTTGCTTACCACTGACATGGATAATAGAATTTGTAGACAGAGAAACTGCAAAACTTATGATTGTTCAAGAAGCTAGAGGAAAAAATAATTGTTAAGTAGATACATAGAACATATAAAGTAGACCCAAACTGAGTATCCAGATATGAAAATTAAATTTCTAAGATGAAAATACACTGCATGTGATTATCAGTAGATTTGACATTGAAGAAATAAGACCAGTGAATCTAAAGATAGAAAACATGGGAAGTTAAAGAGAAACATATTTGTAAGGATATTGGTTGACATTTTCTAAATTTGAGGAAAATTTTAAAACAAAGATCCAAGAAATGTATTCTATTCAATTGTAAGTAAATACACATACACACAAACTACACACATATATAAACACAGTTCAAATATATATATATATTTTTAGTTGGAGTCTCTGTCACCCAGACTGGAGTGCAGTGGCCACTCCTGGCTACTGCAGCCTCGAACTGCTGGGCTCCAGTGATCCTTCCACTTCAGCCTTCCAAGTACCTGAAACTACAGGTGCGCGCTACTATGCCTGGCTGATTTTTGATTTATTGTAGAGATGAAGTCTCGACCAGTTGCCCAGGTGAGTCTTGAACCCACGGGCTCAAGCAATCCACCCATCTCAGCCTCCCAAGGCACGGGATTACAGGCTGAGCCACCGAGCCTGGCAAGCTGTTTAAATTTAATTACAGAGGGAAAATATTAAACACAGTCAAAGAAAAAAACACATATTATATATAAAAGAAGAAAGATAAGTATGACAGAGAGCTCTTGTTGGAAACAAAGCAAGACAAAAGACAGTAGAATAATACCTTTAAAATACTAAAATAAAAAGTCAATCTTAAATTCTATATTCAGGAAAAATCTTTCATAAAATAAGGCAAAATAAAACCATTTAAGGCATACAAAGCCAAAATTATTAACTGCCAGTAGAAGGGTGATAATACCAGATAGAACTTTAGATGACCACAAAGGGATAAAGAACACAGGAATGATAATAATCTGAGCTAGTTAATTTTTTTCTTCTTATAAATATTTCTAAAAGATTCTTGACAGGTGTGTAGTTTTAGCCAGAATGGAATAATAGCAATATAATTTATTATTTTTTGAAACAATCAAAACACAAAGAAAATATATGAAATGCTAGCTTTAAAGGTACTGAACATTAGGAAACAATGAAAAGTGGTAGATTCACAAAATACTTCAAGTGAAAGATTGTATTTACTATACTACACACAGAAACCTGCTTTGCACACAAAGACTGATACTGAAAGAAAAAAAATTGCTGTGTAAGTACTGGCAATAAAAGCAAAAAAAAAAAAAACCCCTCAACTCCTCTGGTGTGCTATTTTAATATCAGAAAGAGTATAATTTAAATGTGATGAATTACTAGAGATGAAGAATATTTTTAAAATATTTTAAAACGATGATGAGATATACCTGCAAAAAAGACGCTACAATTTTAAATTTTTATGCAGTCAATATTATAACTTTAAAATATAAAATGAGTACACTGACCAAACTAAAAGAATGAGCAGATATTTTAAAATTATATTAGAAAATTTTAACATTGTTCTCTTAATAGACAGTAGAAAAAGTTAAAATGTATATATAATGACAGAGAAAATCTATAAAACAAAGTTAACAAAATGGAACTAATTAACAAGCATAGTGTATGCAAAACAGTTACCAAAATTGATCATATACTAGTATATAAACAGATCTTTTAAAATATCAAATAATTTGATATAGTGTACTTTAGTACCACACTAGGATTTAGTTAGAAATCAGTTATAGAAAAATATAAATCAAAAATTTATAAGTAGCTTTAAGTTAAAGATGATGTGTCTATATACTCCATAGGTTAAAGAAGAAATCACGATGCAATTAGGAAACCTGTAAACTGGAAGATAATGAAGATAAAACATTTTAAAGCATGATGCAAGTAAGGCAGTGATTAGAGTAAAAAAAGAAATCAATGATCTCATATTCAGCCTGAAGAACCTAGGCAAATAAAAGCAAAATAAATAGGGGACCCTATCTATCCCCATGCACAAAAGTTAACTCCAAATGGATCAGAGACCTAAATGTAAAACCTCAAACCATAAGAACCTTAGAAAAGGAAGGAAATACTCTCATGGAAATCGGAACTGGCATCCAATTCCTGTACAAAACCCGAAACCCACAGGACTTAAGAGAGAAGATAGACAAATGGGACCTTATTAAACTGACAAGCTTCTGCAAAGCCAAAGAAACCATCAAGAGAGCAGGGAGACAGCCTACAGACTGGGAAAAAGTATTTGCCAACTCTAGGTCTGACAAAGGCTTAACATCCTGGATCTACAAGGAACTGAAGCGTACTGAAAAGAAGAAAACAAACAACCCCATTATAAAATGGGCAAAAGACATGAACAGACACTTCACAAAAGAAGACATTCGAGCAGCCAACAAACACATGAAGAAATGCTCAACCTCACTAATCATCAGGGAGATGCAAATCAAAACCACACTGAGATACCACCTAACTCCAGTCAGAATGGCAATTATCAACAACTCAAAAAATAACAGCTGCTGGAGAGGGTGTGGTGAAAAGGGAACACTTCTACACTGTTGGTGGGAGTGTAAACTAGTGCAACCTCTGTGGAAAGCAGTGTGGCGATTCCTAAAAGCTCTAAAAATTGACCTTCCATATGACCCTGCAATCCCCCTACTGGGAATATACCCTGAAGAACACAAATCACTCTATAAAAAAGATACCTGCACACGTATGTTTATCGCAGCATTGTTCACAATAGCAAGAACCTGGAAACAACCATGCTGCCCATCAAAAGAGGACTGGATTAAAAAATGTGGTACATATACACGATGGAATACTACGCAGCCATAAAAAAGAACAAAATCATGAATTTCACTGCAACCTGGATGTAACTAGAGTCTATAATACTGAGTGACCTCTCACAAAAACAAAAATCCGAATATCACATGTTCTCACTCATATAATGGACCTTGAACATCCAATGCAATACTATGAGAAAATGACAGATGGTACTGGGAAACTATGGGGGGGAGGGGGATGGGATTAACAGTAGCAAATATCTGTCGGGGGATGGGAAAACACTTCTTATCTACAGGGTGCCTGAATGAAACGTCATTGTACACCTAACCCTTAACTGTACCCCACAAAACCATAATAAAAAATACTGATTAATGAAAAAAAAAAGCAAAATAAAAGGATGAAAAAAGAAAACTAACTGGGCTCGTTGGCTCAGTGTGTAATCCCAGGGCTTTGAGAGGCTGAGGTGAGTGGATTGCCTGAGCCTTTGGGCTCGAGACCCACCTGGGCAACTTGGTGAGACCTCATCTCTACAATAAGGCAAAAATTAGCTGGGCATGGTAGCGTGCACCTGTAGTTCTAGCTACTTGGAAGACTGAGGTAGAAGGATCGCCAGAGCCCAGCAGGTCAAGGCTGCAGTGGCTGGGAGTGGCCACTGCACTCCAGTCTGGGTGACAAAGTGAGACACCAACTCAAAAACAAAAAAAAAAAGAAAGAAGTAATAAAAATTAAAAGATAAATTATTAATACAGAAAAAATTACAACAATAAATGTATAAAGTCAGTAAATTTACAAATGACATGGTGAAAGAGTAATGGTATTTATAAATCGTAGAATAACTTTAGTAAGAAAAAAATACACCCAAATATTTATATCAGGAACTAAAAAGTGGACAGCACTACAGATTCTACAGATGTTAAAAAGATAAAAAATACTCTAAACATTTATATGCCAGTGTTAGAAAATGTAAATGATGTAGATATTAAAAAAACAAAACTTACAGAAAGAGAAATAATAGATTTAACTAGTATCCATTAACTGTTAAGAATTTTTGTCTTTTATTAGAAAAATAACTTTTTAAATACCAGATTCAATGACTTCAACTGTAAATTTGGCTAAACCTTTAAAGAAATAATAACATCAATATTATATAAGCTAGTTCAGAGAATAGTCAAAAAGAGACTACTGTAATTTTGATATCAAAACCCAAAAAGGGCATCACATCAATAATAACATGAAGACCAGTCTCCTTTCCGAACAAAGATGCAAAAACTATAAACACAACATTAGCAAAGAGAATTCAACAATATATAAAGTGCAAATACAACCCATAAAAGTGGGATGTATTTCAGGCATGACAGAGTTGTTTATGATTTGAGAAATAGAACATCTAATTAATATTCTTAATATAAAAAGAAGAAAATATTGTATGACCATATTGATAGATTCAGTAATAGCACTTGGAACACTAAGAAAGCATTCACTGGCTATTATTAGAAAGTCAAAGAACACAGATGTTGCCATGGTTGCAGAGAAAAGGGACTGCTCATCCACTGTTAGTGGGATTTTACACTAGTTCAACCACAATGAAAACAGCATGGAGATTTCTCAAAGATCTAAAACTTGTATTACTGTTTGATTCAGCAGTTCAATTACTAGGGATCTACCCAAAGAAAAATAAATAAATATATTAAAAAGTATCTGCATTTTATGTTCATTGCAGCACTATTCACAATAGCAAAATGATGAGACCAACCTAAGTGCCCACTAGCAATTGACTGGATAAAGATAATGTGGTATTTATACAACATGGAACTGTATACAACTGTAAAAAATAATGAAATTATGATTTTTTGCAGCAACACGGATGGAGCTGGAGATTATCATCCTTAAGTGAACTGACTCAGAAACAGAAAACCAAACACTGCGTCTTATCATTAATATTTGGAACATAATGATCACACTGATTAAAATAATAGACACTGGGGACATCAGTAAGGAGGGGAGTGGGGAGGAGGATACGGTTCAGACATTACCAATAGGGTACAAAGTTTACTATCTGGGAAATGGGCCACCTGAGTCCCAATTCCTAGTGCTACAAAATATGTCCATGTAAAAAACATGCATATGTGCCCCTGAATCTAAAGTAAAGATAAAAAGAAAGCAATTATTTGAAAAACCATAACTCTTGAAGAAGTAAAAATAAAATAAAAATGTTCTAAATACCACAAAGAATTATTAGATATATAGTATTTTACAGTACAGTTTTGATATTTTACCTTGAGATCAGGAGCATAAGAATGCTCATTTCACCAGTCCCTTTATTTTTTTTTATCTTTTATTTTAAAGATGTGAGGTACAATTCAGGATGAGGTATACAAATGATCATCGCACAGGTAAAATTTTGGCCTCCCTTTGGTCCCCACTTCATCCTGTTTGAGATCATGTACCCTTATTGATGTTATATACCCCCCACACTCCCCTGGCAGTTTTTCGCTACTGCCAATCCCTTTCTTGCAGTATTATGATAAATATTCGGAGTCTACTTATGAGTGAGAACAAGTGGTACTCAGTTCTTTTTGTCTGTGATAAGCCACTGAGTATTATAGACTCTAAATCCATCTAAGTTGCTGCAAAGTCCATAAGCTTGTCCTTCTTTGTGGCTGCATAATATTTCATCATGAATATGCATCACTTTTTTTCCCAGTCCAGTTTCAATACACAGCCCAGGTAGTTCCATGTTTTTACTATTGTGAATTGTGCAGTAATAAACAAGCATGCATGGTTATCTTTTTTGTAGAATGATTTGCGTCCCTTTGGGAACATTCCCAGAAGGGGGTTTGCTGCCTCATATGGAAGGCCAATTTTTAGTTAATTTATAAGTAGCCACACTGTTTTCCATAGAGGTTGAAATAGTTTACACCCCTACCAACAGTGTAGAAGCATGAAATTTAATGAGAATTTTTTAATCTAGGAAAATAGGCAGATGGATTTGTGTCAAAAATCGTTTTTGTGCTGCAATATAAAGGCATAAATTGCTAAAATAAGAAAACTCAGAGCACCTGGTTCAAGACTATGGTCTTTCCTAGCTCACAAAATAAACAATAAATGTATGGGGATTGAGATAGAGACTGTAGAAATGATGGCTCCATATTATATGTCTTCTTGGATAAAATTTTGTCTCCATAATTTGCAAGTGAGTTAGCTGCATCAAACAAGGAAATATAGTTTTTAAATGTTTTTCTTGTGTATTTTGCCTTTAAGTATTAAAGGGACACTTTAATTTGAATGGGACATATTTTAGAGAGATTTAGTAGTACCATTAAACACTGATAAATATTTGTTACTGTTAACCATTTTTTTCTTTTTTTTAAAAAAACTCCTTTGATTCTCCTTTGATTTGCATGATCTAATGTTTCAATTTTCCCTTCTTCTCCACTAATCAGTCATTTATTTTAGATTCATTCCAAGGACTATATTTTATCTGTTCGGTCTTTCAGAGTCAAATTTGTAATTTCAAAGGGCTTAGTTTTCATTTCTCTAAGCTTTTCATTCTAAATATAATTATGATATCTTTAAGAAAATTCTGTCTCAATGTTTCCTTTACATTTTGATGATTTTCAAACCTAATAAAAAGCAAAGCACAACTCTGCTGATGTCTGAACCGACATTTCCAATGACCTAATAAATATTTCAATTTGGAAGGCTAGCTGGTACGTCAAATCAATCACATTGAAAAATTAACCATTACTTTCCACCAGACACCCACTCTATCATCTATCTTGGTGAATGGTGCCAGTCTTTGCTTTGTAATTCATATTCCTTCTCACATACATGCTCCTCAGTGCATATCACCAATTCAGTTATTGCTTTCTACAGTTTCTAGCTTTTAATATCTTTTGTATCCATCATCTAGTCTCCCGGCTTGAGTTTAAACTGTAACAAGTTTCTTGCCTGGCTCTTAAAACTTTACATATAGCTGGGCTTGGTAGCGTGCACCTGTAGTTCCAGGTACATGGAAGGCTGAGGCAGAAGAATTGCGGAGCCTGGCAGGTCAAGGCTGCGGTGGCTGGAAGCATGCCACTGCCCTCCAGCCTAGGTGACAGAGTGAGACTTCAACTAAAAATAAATCAAAATAAAAATAAAAAAACTTTACTGACTAATTGCTTTTTCAGTCTTGGGAACAGTCTTTCTTCAATTCATCTCTACAATGAGTGTCAAAAGGAAATGGAAGAGAGCATTCAAGACTGAAGAGTAGGAAAAACCAAGTTGGAATGCACAATCAACAGCGTGAGTTGGACATTCTGAAGACAATAGCCTCTTGGAGTCAGTAAAGAACTCTCTGAAGGCAGTATGGTATCCAAGAAGATGATATGGACTTTAGAGCCAACTATTTAATCTCCATACAGAGTTTAGTCCAAGAAATAGACTAGTAAACTGAAGAGACAGTCTTGTAGTTGAACTAAGCAGAGTTTAGAGCACAGCCAAGAGTATTATTAGAATTATTAGGGCCAGGTGGATACTGATAAGTTACAGACAAATCTGAATGATTCATATTGCAAAATAGGAGTGGTCTTGAGTGTAACTATGACACAATTTTAAAAAAATATAAGCTCTTCGGGCTTGGTGTCTGAGTCTGTAATCCCAACTCTCTGGGAGACTGAGACAAGTGGATTGCCTAAGCCCAAGGGTTAAGACCAGCCCAGGCAACTTGGCGAGATCTCATCTCTACAATAAACAAGCAAACACAAATTAGCCGAATGTGGTAGCGCTGGCCTGTAGCTCCAGCTTCTTGGAATGCTGAGGCAGAAGGATCGCTAGAGCCCAGCTGGTCGAGACTGAGGTGATTATGGCTGTGAGCCTGCCACTGCTTTCTGGCCTGGTCAACGGAGTGAGATTCCAACTCAAAAAAAAAAAAGAAAGAAAGAAAGAAAGAAAGAAACTCTCAGAAAGATCTGTTAGGTAGCCAGAATTAGAATTAATGTAAGGAAGTGACAGTAAGCAACTTTTCACACACTTTGAGAATCCCTTTTCATCATCAGAATTGGTGGGCAAAGAAATGGGTTGCCTAGTGATTGAATGATCTCCCAGTGACTGAAATGATTCAAAGACTGTGAGTGCTATGAAGCTATTGTATAGGTTATTTTTGTATTACATAGATGAGTGGTAGCTAAGCTCCTTTAAAACTTTCAAATATAATTTTTTATCTTTTCTCTCAATTTGAAAGTTATAATTTGATTCCAACTAGGCTATGTGAAACTGTCATATTCTTCTCCCATGTAGTACATATTAAACAGATATTTGAGGATATTCTCCTTGTGTAGCATTCCATATACTCCTCAAAGAAGTGGTTTTCACCTTGGTCCCATTCATATTCAACAATTTTCTTTCTTTCTTTCTTTCTTTCTTTCTTTCTTTCTTTCTTTCTTTCTTTCTTTCTTTCTCTTTCTTCTTTCACGCTTCTAGTTCTCCTTTTACACTTCTATTTCTCCTTTTGATTGAAAACTGAGCTGCCAGTTAACTTATCCAGTTAATCCAATCAAACCTTTAGTTTGTCTCAGTCTTTTAGTGGAACAAAAATTAACAAGGCAACCTGAAGTGCAGTGTCTAAGTCATGGGATTCAGCGTTGGCAAACAGAGACAAATAAAACTAACTGGTCCTTCATGGAGAGATGAAAGCCAAGCAGCAGTACCAGAAGATCAGACTCAGGAAGCTTCTAGCTGAGAAAGTTGCACTTTTTAGATTTGTTGTCAAATGTAACATTTGGAAGTGGTAAATCATTGCAGGAGCCAGTGTGCTTGGTAAACACATTCCTGCCTGGGTTGCTGGCAATACAAGCTGTGGCTTCATAGTTTCATACAATTCTGATGGGGACATGTGAGTCATCAGTGACTGATCATTTTGGAAAAACCTGACAGAAAACAGAAATTTTCCTTACTTTCTGTTGTTATAATGAAGTGAGCAGAAACTGAATGAAATCAAGTTGTCTCATTTATTTTACGGATGATTCACATGCATTCTGACTCATGCTAGTAAAATAACTCTGCCAGTGGCGGGAATATGCAAGGATCTAGGAAAGATTGTGCTCTGTGCACCCATTTCCCCCACAAGGACCGGAGCATAATGATGCTGTTCAGATTTACCTTTATGCCTTGGAGTTGGGTAGTTAGTCATTAAATTGCAAGATGGCTGTTCTGGTTACAGATAGACCCTTTGGGCTAGGATGATGTCAATCAACTTTGTCCATGACATTATGAAATTAACAGCTCCTGTGTATAAGGAACATGTAATAGCTTTGTCATTTCCATGATTTAAGATGCTTCTGTTCTTTAACCCGTCAGGTAAAACAAGATGCTGGGGAAACCTGTAGCTTCAGTACTGATGCCTTTATAATTGTGCTGTAAGACTGAATGTGCTGTCATGCTCTACATTATGTCTCTTTTCCATCTGCTTTCTATCTGGTTATGTTTGAGCTGCAGCCATCTTCTCCCCTTGGCTTACATTAAAAAATCAGTGTGATTAGGGTGTTGCCAAGAGCTTGAATAAAAGCAGAATATAGATGTGTGATGTCATTGTAAAAGTTTCCCAGTTAGATATTTTTAGAATTTATTATATTGGTAAGAAATGAAACTCATTTGATTATCTTTCTGGGATATGTGCAGGTGAACTATTTCTAAGTTCATGCTAAAATCCTAAACTAATTGGGGTTAGTGTTTAATGATAAAAGTCAATTTTTTTAGAGAAATAAAATTTGGTTTATGTTTTTTGAGATTTTCCACTTATCAAGAGCAGGTTTCACTTTTTCTATTGGTTTTAGTAAAATTTTCTATCATTATTATAATTATTCTTAACAATTATTACAATTAATAATATTCTATTATTATTTTTAAATTATTACATGGAAATAATAAAAGAATACTTAGATTGCCAAGTCCTTTTACTTCATCTCATCCATCCAACTTCCATGTGAATGCAGAGATGTAGAGACAGGAAAATTCAGTGACCCACCTAAGATTACAGAGGGAAAAACTGACACCGTTATATCTTGGCTTTTGGATCTCTGTCGGTATTTTAACAAGCAGTGAATTCTGTACATAATTTCATTTAATTTTTAATGTATTTATTTTTGGGGGTTAGAGTCTCACTTTTTTTTTACCTAGGCTGGAGTTACCATGGACATGATTGTGGCACACCACAGCCTTGACCTCCTGGGCTCAGGTGATCCTTCTGCTTCAGCCTTCCAAGTATCTGGGACTACAGGCACACAACACTGGCTAATTTAATTTTATTACTTTTATTTTTTTTGAGTTGGAGTCTCACTCTGTCGCCCAGACTGGAGTGCAGTGGC
>NW_007233957.1:0-5647 GCF_000164805.1 Carlito syrichta | reverse complement strand
TAGCTTCAGCACTGATGCCTTTATAATTGTGCTATAAGACTGAATGTGCTGTCATGCTCTACGTTATGTCTCTTTTCCCATCTGCTTTCTATCTGGTTATGTTTGAGCTGCAGCCATCTTCTCCCTTTGGCTTACATTAAAAAATCAGTGTGATTAGGGTGTTGCCAAGAGCTTGAATAAAAGCAGAATATAGATGTGTGATGTCATTGTAAAAGTTTCCCAGTTAGATATTTTTAGAATTTATTATATTGGTAAGAAATGAAACTCATTTGATTATCTTTCTGGGATATGTGCAGGTGAACTATTTCTAAGTTCATGCTAAAATCCTAAACTAATTGGGGTTAGTGTTTATTGATAAAAGTCGATTTTTTTAGAGAAATAAAATTTGGTTTATGTTTGTTGAGATTTTCCACTTATCAAGAGCAGGTTTCACTTTTTCTATTGGTTTTAGTAAAATTTTCTATTATTATTATAATTATTCTTGACTATTATTACAATTAATAATATTCTGTTATTATTTTTAAATTATTACATGGAAATAATAAAAGAATACTTAGATTGCCAAGTCCTTTTACTTCATCTCATCCATCCAACTTCCATCTGAATGCAGAGATGTAGAGACAGGAAAATTCGGTGACCTACCTAAGATTACAAGGGGAAAAACTGACACTGTTATATCTTGGCTTCAGGATCTCTGTCGGTATTTTAACAAGCAGTGAATTCTGTACATAATTTCATTTAATTTTTAATGTATTTATTTTTGAGGGTTAGAATCTCACTTTTTTTTTTTACCTAGGCTGGAGTTACCGTGGACATGATTGCGGCACACCACAGCCTTGACCTCCTGGTTTCAGGTGATCCTTCTGCTTCAGCCTTCCAAGTATCTGGGACTACAGGCACACAACACTGGTTAATTTTATTTTATTACTTTTTTTACAGACACAATAGTCTCATTGTGCTGCCCAGACTCGTCTCAAACCCCTGGACTCAACTGATCCTTCCACCTCGGCCTCACACAGTGCTGGGGTTACAGGTGCGAGCTATTGCACCCAGTCTAATTTTATTCTCCCATGTCACATTTATTCCTATGAAACAGTTATTCAGTGAAAAAAAATTCTAGTTCTTTCTTGATGGGGTTTATATTCTTTTCTCATATTTTTAAATTGTCTCTGCACAATGGTTTACAGTTATCAAAACATTCCTCCTCTTTCCCCATTCACAGACCTTTCTTTTCTCCATACATCACATTTTACTTTCACTAGTGGGAGCCTGGAATATGTACTCTTTAAAGAAAAAGAAGTGCAAGGAGACACCTATTTCAACTGATATTAGTTCTCTTGTGGACTCAAATTTTATGTAAAGAGTTACTTTCTATGTAAGGTGAACTAAATTTGTTTTTAGGAAAAATTCCAAGTCAATAAATGTAGATTGGTTAATAAGGCCAAATTGATATGACTACGTGTTGACCCATCTTTGAACCAATCTCTGAATATTATCTGGCATTTTGAATATGTGTTCTGTTGGACTTCATTTCTGTATGCTTTCCCCATGAAATAATATTCTCCTGTAAACAAGCTCAACAAATGCCATGTAATTTGTTTTCCTGTTATGACATTTAAAATGCTTATTTGTATGGTAGAACATTTGAGATGTCATATAATGAAGAAGTTCTTCTAGTTACGTTTGGCTTTGTTAAATTTTACATTTTTCTCCTTGCCATTAATGTTGACATACCTAAGAGCTACTGTTTCATCGGACATGTATTAGAAATTTCTAACTAAAATGTTCTTCTAACAGGTAATAATACAAAATATTTTACAAAATCATTAATAAAATGAAAAGTCTGAAATTTTGCTGAAACACAAATTGTATTTTTTAAGTCAGATAAGATTATTTGAACAAATAATTGCTGTCTTTGAAAATAATGAAATAAACTCAACTATGAGCATTTTCTAGGTAGCGACTGAATATTTATTTTTGTTTTCTTACCACCCAGCACAGTGCCATAGTCAGAGATCAATCTTTAACAGTGGTAAAGAAAAATATATCTGAGGATTTTAGATTACTTTGTATATAAAGACATTCACTTGAATGTTCGAAAGAAAATTAAAACCTGTTCCAATTCAGGCAAAATGGTGCATTTTATTTAAATGGCTCTTTTTAAAATAGAATAACGTTAGTCATTAGCAGAGTATCATACATTCTATTTATATTTTTCTGAGCAAAAAGAAAAAAAAATGCAGAATCATTGAATACTTGTTATAGTTGTAGCATGAGGAACATGACCAGCATTTTATTTTTTTTAAACGTCTGCTTTCTAAGAGAAAATTAAAAAAACATAAAAAATAAAGATAAAAATAATGCAATAATAAAAAATATAATAAAATAAAAAATAAACCTACTTCTTGTTTTTCTGTACCTTTCAATGAAAATCATAGATTTATTAAATTATTTATAATTTCAATGGAAATATGTATTTAGTGCTTTTTTCCTATGGAATGTTATTGTTTTGCTTTAAAGTTACTGAAAATGCCTTGTAATTATGTTATGATGTAGAATATGTGGTATGGCAAAACAGAAAAACAAAGTGACAGCAGTCAATGCAGTGGTAAATTTAGGTTAATAATAATATAGTTTTTATAATATTCCAGAGTTAATTATCCCAATTCCCTCCATCTTTTCTTTTGAACCCTAAGACTTTTGCCTATTTGGTTATAATGTTTTAACTTTAGGGGGATAAAATCATACAAAAACAAGTTTGATGAGGGCTCTTAGGAGACCAGTGGCAGTGATATTGAAGTTGTGTAGAATTATGATCTGCCAACATAACCATTATATTTATAGGTCCTGCATATATACATATGTATGGCATTAATCTGGTAGATTGAAGATATTATCATAACATAGGAAATATCGCTGTGTCTTGATACCAGAGAGAGGGAGCTTCAGGCTGATGAAAACAACTTTCCAACTATTAGCTGTATAATAGATTATTATGCCATATAGCCCAGAGAAAAATGTTGACCCTCTGGATCCATGTCTTTATTTGCTGTCACTGAATTATTTGCTCTTCAGTATCGCTTTCCTTGTCATTTTTCTTGCAGTAGTTATTTAACTGCAGCATTTAATCATTCTTTTTTTAAAGCCTTCTGGATGGTTGCATTTTATTCCTACAGTGTTTTATTGTTCTCAGTAAGCTTTTTCATTAGTCGTCTAGTGTCTGTAATTCTATATCTTCCTCAAAAATATGATCAGAAGAGAAATAACACTCCCTTTTCATAACTAACTCTTTCACAAATACCTTTGATTCTATGATATGAGAAGGAAATGAATAATGGGAGAAGTACATTCAACTTCATATAAAATTCTAATGCTCTGGTTATAATGCCAGATGCATTAAGTAATTAAAGCATTAAATGATAGTTTATTGAATGCCCATGCTGTGCTCAGCACAGGTGTCTAGTATGTACTACGTGATGACCATAGTGTGAGAACACATTTGACATGACTACTTCCTTAATAAACTTTCCAGCTATTTGCAATGCATACACAGATATGCCGTGAAATAACTTATTGTACTTCCTAGAAAAAGATGGTGTATGGAGCATCCTAGGCAAAGATGGTATCGAATGCATAGGCCATGAGTTAGGAAAAATTTGTGGGTCATATTCTAGAAAGCAAAGAAGAAAACCAATGTGGCTAGTAAATAACAAGCAAACAGGAGAAAGGCAAGAGATGAGGCAGAGGCTCAGCCATGCACTGCCTTGATCCATCATGAGAGTCGAGATTTTATTCTAGGTGTGGTGGAGAGTAATAAAAAGTTCAAAGAAAGAAGTGGCTTGACCAGATTTGTGACTTTAGAGATTTATATTTTTGTGTAGAAAAAAACTGAATTGGTAAGAGTAAAAAGGAGCAACAGAGATAGCCCTTAAGCCTCTTCTTTTTTTTCTTTTTTTAAGTTCAGAGCAGAAAAATTGATGGCTTGGTTAGGGTGGTAGCAATGGAAAAAGAGATAAGTACACAAAGTGGAGAAATATTTTTGAAAGTGAATTGATAAGATTCATTGTTAATTAAATATAGAAAATAAGGGAAAGGAAGTAGATAGAAAATGACAGTTTGTTGGTTTGAATATAACTGGCAGTGCTATTTTCTGAAGGAAGAACAGATTTTGATATTTGGATGGTATGAAAAAGTTCCATTTTGGACTTGCTACTTTGGACTTTCTGTATTTGAGGTGCCTAGTAGAGAAGTAAGTGGAGATGTGAATTTATGTATCTACCTAATATCATTTTATAATCTATCTACCTACCCACCTACCTACCTACCTACCTAGCCACCTGTCATCTACCTGCCTATGTATGTACAAGTTTAGGGCTCAGAAAAGACAAGTTTAGACTGAAGATATAAGTCTGGAAGTCAGTACACAGGTTGCTGTTGAAGCAACCTGAAACAGTGTTAACAAAGAAAAGGGAGAAGGCTTAGAAATGAGTGCTAAGACACCCCCATTGGTAGAAATTTGGTGAAGGAGAAGGAGCCAGCAAATGAAACTGAAAAGGAGGAACCAGAGGATAAGAGGAAAGCCAGGGAGTGTAGTGATGCTGAATCTTTACAGCATCGAATTTTTCAAGATGGAATAAATAACTGTCTGTGTTATATGCCACAAAACAGTCAAATAACATGTAGACAAATGTGTCTTCATATTTAGCAACATGGAGCCACTGATTACTGACAAGAATCATTTCAGTGGAGTTGTAGAAATACAATGCAATGCAGGTAAGCATGTGGTGAAAAGGGAATGCAAAATGAATAAGAGGTAGAATGTGGAAAATTGTTATGATTTTATTTTGTAAAGGGGAGCAGAGAAATGAGAATTGGTGTGGAATGTGGGAGATTTACTTGTGGCTAATGAAAACTATTCTGATATTTTAAAAATATGAAGCAATACATACATTGTGAAATATTCCATAGGGACAAATAGCTGAAATTCAGCTGTCAATTGAGTAGTAATCAAGCATTTTTGTTGATATAGTCCATCACCTGCCTTTCTTTATCACTTCTGTACTGATTATAAGTGTATGTTATTGACAATAATGATCAAGGGAACAACTAGTATGAAACAGTGTTCTTATTTTACATAGATACGACTGTCCAGAATAATCATGGGAAGCAGTAAGATATTCTTTGTCTGAAAGTGATCTTGGTGAATTGCAAATTTTTGAAAATGACTGCAACATTGGCTCAATAAGTCTAGCTGCAACAGAAATGAAATACTTTGCTACATTAATTCCAGCTTGTTTTTCTCTTTTGTTGATGTTTACAGTGATGCTTCTAGAGCCCTAATGCCATTGTTGTCTCTGTTTTTTCATCATTCTAAAGTAGTCTTGATAAAGCAAGAGGCAAACTTGCATATTAAAAAACTTCTACCTTGATAATGGAATTCTGCAGTTCTCAAATATTTCAACATCAGGGCATAAGTAGCAGGAGAGAAGGTCTGTGTGCAAAGTCAGTCTGAACTGCCTGTGATCCTAAGCTCCTCCTTCCTGGATGGCCTCAATCAAGGCCAACACCACTGGGCCTGGTTTTTGTGGGGGCATCGGAGTAGAGATGCCACCGATATGGCCGGGACTTTTCTGTAGAGGAAATGACA
>NW_007233956.1:9007-13462 GCF_000164805.1 Carlito syrichta | reverse complement strand
AGAATCCCTGCAACAAACAAATGAGAAGATCAACTCCCAGACACATAATAATTCACCTAAACAAAGTAGGTATAAAAGAAAAAAATCCTAAAGTCAGCAAGAGGAAAAGGTCAGACTACCTACCAGGTAAGACCAATTAGAATAGCAGCAGATTTATCTACAGAAACCCTCCAGGCTAGGAGAACTTGGAGCCCTATCTTCAAAGTTCTAAAAGATAAGCAATTTCATCTGAGAATAATCTACCCAGTCAAGCTAAGCTTCATCAGTGAAGGAGAATTGAACCCTTTCCCAGACATCCAATCCCTAAGAACCTACACTGCCACCAGACCACCTCTAAAAGAAACACTTAAGAAAGTATTGAACACAGATGAAAAGGAAAAAAGAACAACAACGTTCTTCACAACAGTACAGGCAAAAGATTAAAAACACACATGGACCAACTCTAAAACCAAAAGAAAGACAACACACAAACAGGAAGAACAACAACTCTGTAAGAACATTATGACTGGGATAAACTCTCACATTTCAATAATTAGCTTGAACGTGAACGGATTAAATGCACCACTGAAAAGACATAGAATAGTAAAATGGATAAAATGTCACCAGGCAACAATTTATTGTATTCAAGAGACTCACCTGTCTATAAAGGACACTCGGAGGCTCAAAGTAAGAGGATGGGAAACAAATATTCAGGCGAACGGAACACAAGAGAAAGGAGGAGTCATGGTGTTAATCTCAGACAGAATACCCTATAAATTATCAAAAATTAAAAAAAGATACAGAAGACCACTACATAATGATAAAAGGTTCAATCCATCAACAAGAATTATCGATCCTAAACATATATGCACCAAACATAGGAGCACCAACTTTCATAAAGCAGCTTGTAGGTAAACTAAAAAAAAAATATCGACTCCAACACCATCATAACAGGGTACTTATATACCCTACTCACAACCCTAGACAGATCATCAGGACAAAAAAATCAGCAACGAGATCTGAACCTCAGTGTGACCTTTGACCAAATGGACTTAATTGATACCTACAGAACACTCCATCCAAAGACCACAGAATATACATTCCACTCATCACCGCAGGGAATATACTCTACAATCGACCACATACTTGGCCATAAATCAAGCATAAGCAAATTTAAAAGGACTGAAATTTTATCATGCACCTTCTCAGACCACAGTGGAATAAAATAAACATTAATACCAACAAGGTTCCCCCAAACCCCACAAAGACATAGAAACTAAACAGCATGATGCTAAAAAAAACTCCTGGGTCACAAATGAAACCAAAACAGACTTTAAAAAATGCCTGGAAACAAATGAAAATGAAGAAACATCTTACCAAAATCTCTGGGATGTGATGAAAGCAGTAGTAAGAGGGGAATTTCTATCTCCACAAAGGCATATGAAGAAAATGAAAAGATCACAAATCAACAGCCTAACAAACCACCAAAGGAAGCTGGAAAAGCAAGACCACCAAAACCCTAATTTCAGGAGAAGAATCCAGATCCCCCAAACAAAAGCCCAAACCCAGGACATAGAAGACAAAAAGATAATACAAAAAATCAGTAAAAGAAAAAGCTGGTTCTTCGAAAGGATAAACAAGATCGATGGTCCCCTAGCTAGACTGACCAAGAAAAAGAGAGAAAAAGCCCAAATAAACACATTCAGAAACACAAAAGATGAAGTCACATCTGACACTGAAGAAATACAAAAGATCATTAGAGACTACTATGTACACTTGCATGGAAACAAACTCGGAAATCTTAAGGAAATTGAGGATTTTCTGACATCAGTCAACCTGCCTAGGTTGACACAAGAAGAAATTGAGACCCGAAATAGACCAAAACAATCAAGGAAATTGACCGTGTAATAAGAAAACTACCTACAAAAAAAGACCCGGGTCCAGATGACTTTCCAGCAGAAACCTACAAAATATTTAAGGAGGAGCTGATACCAATCCTACTGAAGGTATTCCAGGTGATTGAGAAACATGAAACTCTCCCCAAATCATTTTACAAAGCTAACATCACATTGATACCCAAGCCAGGTAAAGAACCAACAAAGAAAGAGAACTACAGGCCAATATCTTTGATGAACATAGATGCCAAAATTCTCAACAAGATCCTAGCAAACTGGATTCAACAACACATCTCAAAAATCATCCATCATGACCATGTAGTCTTCATACCTGGGATGTAAGGCTGGTTCAACATTCGTAAACCATAAATGTAATTAAATACATCAACAGATGTTAAAACAAAAACCACATGATTATATCATTATATGCAGAAAAAGCTTTTGATAAAATCCAGCACCCCTTCTTGATAAAAACCCTTGAACATATAGGCATATGGGGAAAATACCTCAAAATAGTAAAAGCCATTTATGAGAAATCCACAGCCAGCATACGCTTAGATAGAAAAAAATTGGAACCATTTCCTCTGAAAACTGGAACAAAACAAGGATAACCACTCTCATCCCTCCTGTTCAATATAGTATTTGAAGTCCTGCTAGAGTAATCAGAGAAGCAAGGCAATGAGGGGTATCCAAATAGGAAAAGAGGAAGTCAAACTATCTCTCTTTGCAGATGACATGGTCGTGTATCTTGGAAACCCAAGAGAATCTGTCAAAAAAAAAACCTCCTTACACTAAGGACTTTGGCAAAGTCTCAGGATATAAAATAAATGTGCAAAAGACAATCACATTTCTTTATACCAATAATCAATAAACAGAAACCCAAATAAAAACCACAACTCCATTCACAATAGCCACAAAAGAAATGAAATACCTTGGCATCTTTCTAACCAGAAACGTGAAAGACCTTTGCAATGAAAACTGGAAAACACTGCTCAAAGAAATCAAAGATGACACAAACAAGTGGAGAAATATCCCATGCTCATAGATTGGAAGAATCAACATTGTGAAGATGTCCATCCTACCTAAGGCAATCTACAGATTTAATGCAATACCCACCAAATTACCAGCAACACTCTTCTCAGACCTAGAAAAAACAATACAGGAATTCATATGGAAACACAAACGACCAAGAATAGCCAGAACAATCCTCAGCAAAAAAAAAACCAAAACAAAGCAGGTGGTATCATATTATCAGACTTCAATCTTTACTATAAAGCTACAATAATCAAAACAGTTTGGTATTGGTACAGGAACAGGCATGTAGACCAATGGAATAGAATTGAGATTCCAGAAGCAAAACCTCAATTTCTCAACCAACTCATCTTCGACAAAGCCTCCACCACCTACCACTGGGGAGAGGAGAACCTATTCAGTAAATGGTGCTGGGAAATCTGGCTGACCACATGCAAAAGACTCAAACAAGACCCTTATCTATCCCCATACACAAAAATTAACTCTAAATGGATTAGAGACCAAAATGTAAAACCTCAAACCAAAAGAACCTTACAAAATGCAGGACATACCCTCATGGAAATTGTAACTGGTGTCCAATTCCTGAACAAAACCTGAAACCCACAGGCCGTAAGAGATAAGATAGACAAGTGAGACCTCAACAAACTGAAAGCTTCTGCAAAGCCAAAGAAATCATCAAGAGTGCAGGGAGACAGCCCACAGACTAGGAAAAAGTACTTGCCAACTCCAAGTCCAACAAAGCCTTAATATCTTGGATCTACAAGGAACTCAAACGTGCTGAAAACAAAAAAACCAACAGCCCCATTAAAAGTGGGCAAAAGATATGAACAGAATGTCTTCTCAAAGGAAGACATTCAAGCAGCCAACAGACACATGACGAAATATTCAACTTTACTAATCATCAAGGAGATGCAAATCAAAACCACACTGAAATACCACCTAATGCCAGTCAGAATGGCAATTATCAATAACTTAAAAAATAACAGTTGCTGGAGAGAGTGTGGTGAAAAGGGAACACTCCTACACTTTTGGTGGGAGTGCAAACTAGTGCAACCTCTGTGGAAAACAGTGTGGTGATTCGTAAAAGTTCTAAATATTGACCTCCCAAATGACCCCGCAATCCCCTTACTGGGAATATACCCTGAAGAACTCAAATCACTCTATGAAAAAGATATCTGCATACGTATGTTTATCACAGCATTGTTCACGATAGCAAGAACTTGGAATCGACCATGCTGTCCATCAAAAGGGGACTGGATTAAAAAAGTGTGATACATATACATGATAAAATACTATGCAGCCATAAAAAAGAACAAAATATCTCCCCCTCTCTGTCTCTCTCTCTCTCTCTCTCTCTCTCTCGCTCTCTTACACTTGCTCTTGTTCTTGTTCTTATTATCATTATGTTGAGTTCGGGTCTTACTTTGTCATCCAGGCTGAAGTGCAATGGAAAAATCACCACTCAGCACAGACTCAAACTCCTGGACTGGGAGACTCACATGCTTCAGCCTCCCAAGTAGCAGGGAAAATAGACATGCACCTGGCTATG
>NW_007233956.1:0-8424 GCF_000164805.1 Carlito syrichta | reverse complement strand
GTCTAGACTACTTTGGACTATAGAAACTCAATTTTTGTTTATGGAAAACAGATTAATCTTACTAAACACTAATGAGCAATTAACCTGCAATGAATAGAGACAATTATTTTTGCTACAGTTTCTCAGAGGGCTGGGCTCGGTGGCTCAGCCTGTAAGCCCAGCACTTTGAGAGACTGAGATTGGACTGCCTGAGTTTGCAGGTTTGAGACCAACCTGGGCAACTTGGTGAGACCTCGTCTCTACAACAAACAGAAAATTAGTCGGGTATGGTAGCACACACCTGTAGTTCTGGCTACTAGGAAGGCTGATTTGGAAGGATCTCCAGAGCCCAGCAGGCCGACACTGGGGTGGCTGTGAGTATGCTACTGCACTCTAACCTGGGCAATGGAGTGAGACTCCAAGTCAAAAAATAAACAAATAAACAAAGGATTTCTCAGAGGACCAAATTTCAATGCAACCACAACCTAAGATTTAGATTATTTAATGCAAGTGTTTATAGCATGTGATTTTTTTTAATGGTCCAGATCTTTCCTTTGATTAAAAGTGACAACTGTATGTATCAAAATGTGTGTTTGGGGGGCATATGGGAAGAAAAAAGGGAGTGACAGGTTGAAAATCAAAACAAAATTAGAAATTTATGTCCACAGTATTAGATGTGCTTACGAGGTCTGACAATTAAGTTTGTAAACTTACCACCATGTGCTTACGTTGGCAGCTCTGTATGAAACTCTTTTTCTGGAATGGTCATTAGAGCTGCTGTTGTATTACCCTTGGTGTCCTGATTGTTATCAACATTCCTTCCTTTCAATATTTCCTTTAACTTGAGGTAAATAAAGATATTGGGGGCCAGACTGATAAGGTGAGTAGGGGGAACGTTCCAATACAATCATTTGGACAGCGCTGCCAACGTAAGCACATGGTGGCAAGTTGGCAAACTTAGTTGTCAGATCTCAACAAATGGTAACAGCTTTGATGGCAATTACAGAAAAAAGCTCCAAAATTGCTTTGGTGGATGGACTAGGCACTGGCATTAGTCAGAGCATCCCAAGGGGAGAACTTCGAACATGAGGGTAGTGATAATCAGCACTGAGGTATATAGCACTTTTCCTAGACTGTTTCATAAAGCTAATTGTCAGACCACCTAGAGCTATGATGTTTCTATAACAAAATCCATCAAACTTCAGCAATGACTAATTATTATTAGTTTGTCTTGGTGTCAGTGTATAGGCCAAATGTGTTCTAACAAGTAATAAAATGCTCACAAGTTATACAAAGAAAAGTTTATTTTGTACTAGCTTTGTATCACTGCAAAATGAATTATCATAAACCTAGGAGCATGAAACAGCATACATTTCTTATCTCACAATTCGTGGGAGTCAGGAGTCCAAACACTATTTAGTGGGGCCCTCTGAGCAGTCTTATCATGTTGGAATTGACATGCTAGCCAGTACTGCAACCTCATCAATGCTCCTGGACCCTTCCCATCTCAGTATTGTCAGCAAAATTTATTTCCTTTTTGTTGTAAGACTAAGGTTTCCATTTCACTGCTGATTCTACCCGATAGCCATTCTTGAGCTCCTAGGATCAGTCTGTACTCCTGTATATACATACAAGATGTGAATACTGGGATCGACAACACAGCAAACTTATTTAAAGTAAGTTAGTAAATATTACATTCGTATTTAGGATTTCTATGTATCATGTAAAATAAAAATGCTGATAAAATAAAGTTTGAGAAAGATTAACTTTTGGCAAGAGTGTCTTCAAGATGTCCCAATAAGAAAATGTAATTGAAAGTAAATTATCAAAATATAAATTTTATGGAAAGAAAATAAATATATGTACTTTACTCTGATTTTAAAAGATGAACTCTCATCAGGAGTAAATTCTCACCTTTCCCATGCTTTATTTCATTCTTGTGCTAAGCTGGTTAAGATAAAATAGATCCTAAACATGATTAGTTTTCATGGCTGTATGTTGCATTTTGGATATGTTGTTGTCCATATATCATTCCAAAACAGTTTTTTTACTTTTACATAAAATAAAATAAATCTGTATTTTTCCAGCAAACAAGCCAAGACAGCAAGATTGACCTAAAAGACGATTCTAGTAAACAGTAGATCTGCCATATGAAAAATTTTAAAATAAATTTAATAACTATTCTTAAGAATAACAGAGAACTACCTTCATCATATAATGTTCTTGTTTACTTCATAAGTATTTTTTTTTACCATATCAAGTGCTGCTTCCTCAATTAAAACAAACAAAAAACACTCTAGTGTCCACATAGGAGATTGATGATGGATATTTTGTTATAGCTGAATTGTGAGAAACAATGCCAACATGCAGGGAAAGTCAGATTATGAGTCCTTTATTGATGCCAGCGACTGACAGTGGACTAGTGTCCCAAATAACTCTCAGCAGTAAACAGAGCGAGTAGTGGTTTTTTAAGGTAAACATTACATAAGGTGTTCAGTTTGATTAATATTTCTTGGCAAACCACATGATTAGTAAGGGCTAGTAAGGGGTAAGGATGGTTACAGAATTTACACAACTAGGGAGTTTCCAATCCCTGAGGGGCAGAGGAATGTGGGTATGCTGTATGATTATGAGAAGATTGCTTAAGGAGGTCATCTCTAGACTAAGATGGAAAATCTGTTACAAAATGGAGTTACTTTCTCATGTCAAGCAAGCTATTTCAGCAGGCTATTATAGGTTGCAGATGGGTATTTCAAGCCGCCAACTCAAAAAAAATCCACAAAAAACAAATATAAAACAACACAAAATACCGCAGACTGGGTGACAAAAAGAACAGAAGTGTTTGTATTCACAGTTCTGGGAGCTGAAAGTAGAAATCAACGTGTCAGCAGGGTGGCTTTCCTCTGGTGGCTTCTCTCTTGGCTTGCAGGTGGCTGTCTCCATGCCTTGTCTCCACATGGCCTTCCTTCTGTACTTGTCTGTGTTCAAATGCCCTCTTCCTAGAAAGATAACAGTCATATTTTATTTGAGACCACCCTGAACCTCATTTTTCTTTAGTTATCTCTTTAAGGAACCTGTCTTCAAACAGTCACATTCTGAGGTACAGGGATGAGGACTTCAACATATGAATCTTGGAGAGAGGCATTCAGTCCATAAAACTACCCTAACTTACTAAGTCAAAAAGGACTGTGTTGGCTAATGCAGTCGGGAAGTTCAAGGGTGAGGGCAGATACTGGATGAAGAAATTCATATCCTGGGTTCAGGATATGTCTCCATTTCTGTCACTCAGCTTTTCTTGGTACCAACTGAATTTCCAGGTAGGCTCTCTCTCATGATGTCAAAGATGTTACTTCTGAACCGCAACCTGAATACAGCCGTGAACCAGTTCCTCTGACAGAAGGGATTTTTTTCTGGATAATCTCAATAGAAGTCCTGAGGAGGATCTTGAATGACCTATCTTAAATCTCTCATCTACCTCAAATAAATCACGTGGTAGAGAAAATCACCCTGGTAAAGGCCAAGTCTGAATCTCTGGCCTACCCTTCCCCATGGCCAAACGAAAATGAACTGGGAATAATGGAAAAATGTTTCTTTTCTTTTTTTAGTTGGAAACTCACTTTGTCACCCAGGCTGGAGGGCTGGGCATGCTCCTGGCCACAGCAGCCTTGACCTGCTGTGCTCAGGTGATCCATCCACCTCAACCTTCCAAGTAGCTGGAACTACAGGCACACACCACCACACCTGGCTAATTTTTTGATTTATTGTAAAGATGAGGTCTTGTCAATTTGCTCAGGCTTGTCTTGGACCCGTGGGCTCAGGCAATCCTCTCACCTCAGCCTCCCAATGTGCTGGAATTATACGCATGAGTCACCATGCCCAGCCAAAAAATTTATATTTTATTTTTTGCAGATATGAAATCTTGCCTTGTTGCCCAGCTGGTCTCGAATTCCTGGCCTCAAGTGATTCTCCCACCTCTGTCTCCCAAATCGCTGGGATAACAGGTGTGAGCCACAGCACCCAACCTCAAATCAAAGCCTTTTTGAGATATCCTTTTGTGCTTTTAAGACTGAAAAAAATTCAAAACACTTACACCTACCCAGTGCATTCAAATGTGAAGGGAAACTGACATCTATAGTGATCCTTCTGGTGGTATAAACTGGACACCTTTGGCAGGGCAATTTGTCAGAATCAAATATGTTCAGGTACATGCTTCATGATCCAGCACATTTACCATCCAGTTAGGAATTTATACTCCTTCTCATACCTGTAATCCCAGCACTTGGTAGGACTGAAACAAGAGGATTGTCTGAGCCCAGAGGTTTGAGACCACCCTGGGCAAAATGTCAGGACCTTGTCTCTACAATAAGTTAAAAAAAATTAGCTAGACATGGTAGCACATGCCTGTAGTTCCAATTACTTGGATGGCTGAGGCAGAAGGATCGCCTGAGCCCAGCAGGTCAAGGTTGCAGTGACCATCAGTGTGCCACTGCACTCCAGCCTGGATGACAGAGTGAGACTCCAACTCGAAAAAAATCAAGAAAGTAGCCAGGCATGGTGGTATGTGCCTGTCATCCCAGCTACTCGGGAGGCTGAGGTGGGAGGATCACTTGAGCCCAGGAGTTTGAGGCTGTAGTGAGCTATGACTTCTCCACTGCACTCTAGCATGGGCAACAGAGCGAGACCCTGTATAAAAAAAAATAAATTTCCACCCTCATGCAAGTGCCTAACACAACAGAAACCAGAGCCAGGCTCTGGATAACACTGGCTTCCACCTTACCTAAGTGTCTCACCCTGTGCCTGACAGCAAGCTGAACACAGGGTGTGAATTATCTAATCTCATCTGCACCTGACAGAAGCTGGACAAGGTGTGAATTACGTAATCTCATCTACCCTCTGCAGCTGCTATTACTCCCGCATTCCCTGGGTGAGATAACTGAGGCCTCGGGAGGTTAGGCGAACTTCAGGGGCCACAGCATCTCCCAGGTCACATTCCAGAGAACCCTCAGGTTTCTGGTACTTCGATAAAAGCAGGGAGGGAGGACCCAAGGAGGAAGTCCAATGGGGGCACCAGCACTGAGCTCAGACATTCCCTGATAGAAACTGAGCCAGAAATGACTTATGAGACTTGGCCTGGTTGGGGCATGTAAGGGGGCACCCTTGGGTAGCACCAGAAAATGAGCCCAGAGATTTCCATGTCTCATGTCTTCAAGTATTCTCAGCTGTCTTTGAGGAAACAGTTGATTTTCTGAAAAGAAATCTGAATGCCCAATAGACAAATTCTTCCAGACTTTGATCCTCAGAGCTCACAAGCTGAACCATGGCTGGGCTCTGTCCTGGTTTCCACGGCCCACTGGAGTAACCATGCTGTGTGAGAAGGTGGGAAGGTAGCCCCCTCTCTCATGTAGAAAAAAGTATTCCCGATCAGGAATGGTGCACGCACGTTTCAGTGTTTCCTCTGCTCAAAGAGGAATGAAGACAGTCACAGCTGTCACCATCAAGGGATGTCATGCTGCCGAGAGTGTTTCTCGTGTTCTCCCCACTACATGAATTGTGCACACAACCCACACACTTGACACAAATTCACATGTAACGTCTACAACACACATGTGCACATCAGACACCCAAAGATGCATACTCACACACACATACACACACACCCATCTACAACACAGATGCACACATAAACACATACAGCACACACACAACTACTACAACACACATGCATGCCATACGGATATCCATGCATAAATACTTGCCTACACACGAACACACAACACCTACAATACATGCATACCTCCACACAGACCCCATGTGTGCATGCTTGCACACATGTGTTCACAAAGCCTTGGGCCTGAGGCATCACTCCCTCACATACCGCCAACCAGGCAGAAAGTAAAGGAAGTCACTGACCTGTCCAGATGGCTGCTTGGGCACCTCCAGGGGCAGACAGCTGGGCAGGGCAGCCCAGGTCAGGCCCCATGCTCTTCAAAGCTGTTGATGCATGGCATCTTGGAGGGCGTGGGCCTGGCTAGTCGGGTGACTCTGTTGTACCTCAGAAGTAGATTGGGCCCCTTCTTCACGTCCTGAGCGAGACAAAGACAAAAGAGAAAGGTGACATTATGAGGAAAGGGAGAACAGAGAGCCGAGAAACGTCTTCTACTCCCAGACTCCAGGGAACAACAAGCCTCACCAGAGCTGGGGCCACTTCCAGCCAGTGGTAAATAAGGGTCCCCTCCCAAGAGCCTTATCAACAACAGCCACATGGCACTGCCTGACAAATGCAACAAGGGCAGTGCGAGGAGGGAGGATGTGACAACTGCTGCCGAGAACCAGGGGAGGGGAGAACCTCACTTCTGACCTCCAGAGTCAGGGAGGGAGACACAACCAGCCAGGGCCACAGATGCTGAAGGCCCACTGGGGAGAGAGACTGACCCGAACTATGCCAGCATTCCATTAGTGACAGCAGGATGGGGTGGGCCCATGGCCTCAGAGCAAGGGGTTATCTCGGTCACAGCCCCATTTCTGGTCCCCACAGGGAGTAAGCCAGGACCCCGAAGCCCATAGCAGGCCCAGACACCCTGCCGGTGTATCCTCATCCAGCTAAAGGAAGCCCAGCATCCAGAGACCTTGCTCAGGAGGAGAGGGTCCAGCAGATGGGTGCACGGCCAAGGGACACATCCTGTTTCAGGTCAGCCCACCAGCAACCGTCAGGGATGCCACACAGTGAAGCCAGTGAAACCCCCCACCCATGCCAAAATCTGAGGGCTTAGTAATAGGACAGCTTAATTTGGGGCATTCCATGTCAGGATATCACACTTTCTGGGAAAAGAAGGTCTGGCCAGCACTGGAAAGCACTGTACTTGACAGTCTGCATGCAGTGAATTCAAACTCACTTCACAATGCACATCTGCAGAGGTCCCATCTGCTCAGCAAGAGAAGCAGCCTGACCAGCTACCAAGACAGGTTTCCCAATGTGGAAACGGTCATGACCAGATCTCAGGGCCTCCCAAATGCCTTTCCACCCCCAGATCTTGGGCCCCTGCTCTCCATGACCCTCCCTTTCTCAATGCTGCTGCACTTTGGGTGATGCCATCCCTAAGCAATTTCAGGTGACAAGGCAGATGGACTAACCCTACTTGAACCAACTCCAGAACATGAAAGAAAATTTCAGCTGGGTGTGGTGGCTCATGCTTGTGATCCCAGAGGCCAAGGCAGAAGGATCACTTGAGCCCAGGAGTTGCAGACCAACCTGGGTGACATAGCAATTCATCTCTACAAAAAATTAAAAATTAGCTAGGTGAGGTGGTGCATGCCTGCAGTTCCAGATACTTGGAAGACTGAGGCATGAGGACTGCCTGAGTCTAGGCAGTTGGGGCTACATTTAGCTGGTGGTGGAGCCACTGCACTTCAGTCTGGGCAAAAGAGTGAGATTGCAACTCAAAAAAAGACCAGCAGGTTTTAGCTGCATGGAAACTGTGTGACACCCATGTTTAAAGGAAAGAACACGGTCGAGCATGGTGCTCTCTTTTATAATTCCCAGTGCTTTGGGAGGTTGAGGTGGGAAGGCCACTGAGCCCAGGAGTTCAAGACCAGCCTGGCCAACATAATGAGATCCCATTTGTATTTTTAATAAATCTGGCCAACATAATGAGCTCCCATTTGTATTTTTAATAAATCAATAAAAATAAATTAAAATAAAAGGAGAGAACATACCTCTCACTAACCCTCACTTATTGGCCCAAGTAGAAGTGGGGAAGAGAGAAAAAAATGGAAGACACTGAGAAGCCCTGGGAAGCCAGGTGGAATCAGAGCGTGGAGCAGGGTCGGATGTTGAGGGTGGGTACAGGTGAAGGCTGGCTGGGCTGATGGCCTCCACTCACCTCGGACCTTTCTTAGTGTGTGCTGACACGAGGAGAGTGGCCCGTGGTGGGGGCCCAGGCAGGTGGGGATCAGACCTCACTCAAGGGCACAGGCCAAAGAGTCCCATCTAGAGGTCTAGCAATGGTGGGCCAGGGCAAGTATGCAATTGCTGGGACTGGCTCATGGGAGTGCAGCACTGGGCATGATGCCCACCGGACCTGGGACACATCTTGCCATTGGCTGGGATGCCAATCCAGTTTAGGGAGTGAGTCAGTTTCTTGGTGATGTAGGTCTTGCCTCAGGCAGGGAGGCCCACCATGACGATGACTATGGGAGAGTTGCTGACCTTCAGCACACAGGTTGGAAAAGCAACAGAGAGGGCACTGTGAGCTGAGGACCAGTGCCCTGTACCTTGGACATGTGCTGAAGAATCCTACTAAGGCTGGGCGGTGGCTCACATCTAGAATCCCAGCACTTTGGGAGGCTGAGGTAGGAGGATTGCCTGAGTTCAGGTGTTCGTGAACAGCCTGGGCAACTTGGCACAACCTGTTCTTACAATAAGTCAAAAAAATTAGCTGGATGTGG
>NW_007233955.1:0-4353 GCF_000164805.1 Carlito syrichta | reverse complement strand
TTCTTTTCTTTGTCCTCCTCACACTTTTTAATGGAATTGTTCATTGGTTCAATATTGTAGATTTTGTTTATTTAAATTTTGGTCCTTGGCACGTAGTCAATTTACAGACATCTCAACATAGTATATTCAAAACTTATCATTCACATTTTTTATAATCATGCATTACTTAAAATTATCCCAATAAAGAATTCCTAAATTGAATACTATTACTGTGTTCATCAGCCTCAGATTGTGTTACCACCCAAGAGGCTTGGTATCTCAACAACATTCTTCTAAACACATTTTTTATTATAAAAGTATTAAAACTATATTACCCAGAAGAAAGAAAATGGTAAGGTTTCTTAACCTCCACTACATGAACTTAGCCATTATTTACATTTTCCTTGTTTCCCTGGTGATGATGGTGTTAGTTAAATTTCACCATTTATGGTATGTACAGTCTTCTATACTACAGTTGGGATTTCTTTTTTCTTACACCAGCTTACTTCTGTTTTTTAAAGCATTTTTTATTTTAAAAATGTAGGGTATAATTCAGGATTAGGAATACAAATGGTCATTGGACAGGCAAAATTTGGCCTTCACTTTGGTCCCACGTCACCTGCTTTGAGAGAGGTACCCTTGTGTGCCTCGCCGCTACCTCCCCTGGCAGTTTCCCACTATTGCCAATCCCTTTCTTATAGTATTATGATAATTGTTCAGGATCCGCTTATGAAAGAACATGTGTTACTCAGTTTTTTGTTTCTGTGATAGATCACTGAGAATCACAGACTCTAAATCCATCCAAGTTGCTGCGAAGTTCATAATTTTGTCCTTCTTTGTGACTGTATAATATTCCATCGTGTATATGTAATTGATTTCCACAGAGTCCCGTGATGTGTGGTGATGCATTGGGAGACAGACATGAAGCTACAAATACTAGACTGTTAATGTCACAGATTTGACATTCTTTGATATTAAAATGAGTATGCATATAACAAAGAATATTTACATTTCTTAGTCATTGAACTTAGGCCTAAACACAATTATGCGAATCCAAGTCCCTTGTGCTGGTAACCATTTCCTGTAAACAACTGTTGTCCATCATCTGCAACACTGTAGCAGATGTAATGTCAATCATCTGAAACACTGTAGCAGAGATAATGTCAATTATCTGCAACACTGTAGTAGATGTAATGGAAATCACAGCCCATTACTCACTAAGGTCAAATCCTCTCACAGTGCAAAGTACTCTCTGGAACCCTCCTAAAGCCAAAGAGATGAAGTCATGGCAATACAAAAGAGAGTAGAGACCTGAGAGGAATGTGTCCAGTTCCAACTCTTGGGTTTCCGTGAGGAAAAACAGAAGTTCCTTTCAAAGGAGGAGTCTGTGACACCCTCTCTGTTTGTTAAGGTATCCCAGGATGTTAGGCAATTATTTTCTTAGGTCTCCTCATGAGGCATTGAGGGCAGTAAGAGAAGAAGTGACAGACAGAAGTAAAGGGAGAAACAATTCAGTCGACTTAGAGGTTTTACAGGGGAAAGTAGAGACCTTTAAGCAATACATATGTAGCCCAAATGTCAGTTTCAATTAAGTCAACTTATGACAATAGAGCTCTTTAAAAAAACTCTTCTTGGCTCCACCTGTAGTCCCATAACCTTGGGAGACCGAGGCGAGTGAATTGGCTGAACCTACAGGATCAAGACCAGTCTGGGCAACTCAGTGAGACCTTGTGTCTACAATAAATAAAAAATTAGCATGGTATGGTAGTGCAAGCCTGTAGTTTCTGCTACTTGGAAGGTTGAGGTGAAAAAATCAGCAGGTTGATGCTGGGTTGGTTGTGAGTGAGCCATGGCACTCCAGCCTGGGAGATAGTGTGAGTCTCCAACTCAGGGCAAAACAAAACAAAAAACTTTTCTTCCTAAATGTAATCTTTTGGGGGGGGGGGTCAGAGTCTCACTTTGTCACTCAAGTTGGAATGCAGTGGCACTATCACAACTACCACAGTTTCGCCCCACTAGGCTCAGGAAAGCTTCCTGCTTCAGAATCCCAAGTTTCTGAGAACACAGATATGGGCCACCACACCGGCTAATTTTTCTGACCTATTGTAGTGCTGAGGTCTTGCCATGCTGCCCAGGCTGGTCTCTAACCCCTGGGTTTAGGCAATCCTCTTGTCTCTACCTTCCAAAGTGCTGGGATTGTAAGCGTGAGCCACTGGACCATTTCTAGACTGGTTTTATTCTCTATAAGAATCTTTGGGATGTGAGGTATGAGAGATGGACAGCGAGGACAAGGAAGAATGGGGTGGCAGGCAGAGAGATGAGAGAGTGTGAAGGCCCAAATTACAATTCAATAGAAAATGAGTGGATTAAGGGAAGGGAAGATCGCTAGACCCACCTCAGCAAGAGGTAATTTCACATAAGGGCCTTGTAGGACTTCAAAGTCTGGGGCTCTCATCTAATTCTGGCTTGACCGGGGTAAAGACAGATTTCTGTGTGTGTGTCTGTGTGTGTGTGTGTGTGTGTGTGTGTGTGTGTTTGTGTGTGCGTGTGTGTGTGTATTTGTGCACGCGCGCATGGGTACTCATGCGCTAACATGTGCACACGTGCATGTCTGCTTAGGGAGTGATGCTGATGGTAGTTTAGACAAAAATGTCCATTCTGGGACTAAGGAACCCGAGAGTAAGTTATGTCAGGAGCTGCCAGATGAAGGGGCCAACACAGGGCACCCTACAAGAAACAAATTTGAGAGGCAAGTTAGAATCTCCAGAGGGCAGGAAGTCACAACAATGAGGAGGGAGAGGAGAGCTTTCTGATACAACCGAAGTAGAAATGGAACTGAAGGCAGAAGGCTCGTCAAGAGAGGAAGAGAGTTTGAGCAGAGGAAGGTTTCTTGACAGCAACCTGGGCAAAGGGGAGAGAAATCAACGCAGATCAGGGTGTTCTCTAGGGACCAGGCATAGCAACTTCCTGAGTTAGGACCTGTGTTTGCCAGGGTCCAGAGCCCAGCCAGGAGAGATTTGTGCAGCTTTCTCTGAAACAGTGGTCTGGGTGGGCAGTTGTAGAATTTCAGGGTTGGGTGTGGGGTGCTGTGGAAAAGCCAATTCTCCACCTCCTCTCGCTAAGATGGCTTCCAACCAACCCCAACCGAGTTAGGCAGTTCACAAGATACAAGAAGATTTGGTGGTTAAAAAAATGGCTGAGCCCCAGCAGAGGCTGAATAGGAGCCTAGGAACAGGGAGAGGGAGGGGGAACAGACAAGTGCCCAGAAGGGTGGGGGATGTGAGAGATGGGTGTGCGGCTCCAAAAGTAGGGAACGTGGACCCAGGCGTGTGGGCATCGGGGGCCCTAAAGAATTTGGAGCCTAAAATAATCAAGAAAAGGAGGAGAGGATTGAGGGACTGAATGGCTTGGAATGCTTGGAGCCTAGGAGATTGGAGAAATGTAAGCAGGGGGATGGAGGGCCTGGGAGATGCGTGAGTTTGTCCCTTGAAACCTCCCTCCCCACTGTACCGGTTCTGGGCCTTAGTTCTTCCCCACCTACTGTTCACAAATGAGGGCTTTCTACTCTGTTCAGCTTGATTTCTCTCAAATAGGAAATGCTCCATCTAGGCACCCAATGTTTGGACTTATTCCACCCCAACCTTCCCCTACTGTTGGAGGATACTCTCAAACATCCCAGGACTCAACTCCAGAATTTCAACCTATGAAACTTCCCCATCACTCAGTTCATCCAGGCTCATTGCCTTCAGCACCACAGACACAATGAAAATGCAATTCCCCCCATCTCAGGGCTTCTCTCCTTCTCCCAGTACAGCACCAAGAATCACCCTGACCTGAGGAGGAAGTTGACCCAGAAACACCCATGAGCCCATTCTCCAGTCAAGTAAGACTATTTCTGCAGTTTTGAGACTGTGGTCTTTGTCAGGGTGGAGGAGTTTGTGAGATGAAAGAAATGTCATGAATCAAAGTTCTCAAAGGTGGTTGATGCTGTCACTGGAGCATTGAAACCACATGAGTTTGTTTTCTTGAAGATGGTTATTATAGCATACAGAATTTGATTAGTAATTGACCCAGATCTCTGTTGTTATTTTATAATTTAAGTTTTCAATGGGCAAATAATACTTCCACATATTATGCTGTTAATTTTTCATGTTGCATCACCTTTTTCTAATTAACAGATGATTTTTCTTGTATGATTTCTCAGTTCTAATGCAGATGCCGAGCTGGTATCTCTACTAATGAAATAAGCGAATCTATAGAAAACTGATGAACTTTTGTGAAAGTTATGTTATGACTGCATTCTGGAGAGTTATCCCTTTGTAAGTCACCTATGACGTACATTAATCGACAGGAAGTAGTTTTGGCTAATAAGCG